>NC_072824.1:24774734-25074734 GCF_027744805.1 Dunckerocampus dactyliophorus | reverse complement strand
CATTAGCAAGTTATCTGGGATACGTTCCAGTTTACCTCTGAGCCTAATGATGACAAGCGATATATGGATGGATGGATGTGTAATAATTACACAATGATTTATTTAGCACATTTAAAGACCACTTGACACTATTTAACTGTAGGGGGGGTCACGAGACACTCTGTTCACGAAATGAGGAAATACATGAGATTGAGTCTATGAGAATGAGACAAGATGAGATTTTAACACTGCTTTTGAGAACAGTACAATGAAAATATATTGCAATCTACTAATTTAATTTCTACTGCGTTACACTCTTCTGCACGCTGTGTGTACGCTAGCAGCCCCGCCTCCACTCACTGGAACAAAGAGGCCGTATGACTGACACAAGGGCTCTCCCCGTTCATGCCGTTGTTCTGTGGAACAACCAAGATGCTGAAACCAAGAGTGTACTCTTTTCCTGCCTGTTTGGAGGCGACAGACAATGAAAACTGCCAGCCATGCGCATGACAATAGATCGAGGCCAATTATCAAGTTGATTTTCATATATTGTGTTATTAATTCTGAATTATTAATAATTAATCATCCCAGTCCTTGTGCCCACATTAAAAAAAAAACAATTCTGAACGAGAAATCTTGGATTGGTTTGGTTTTGATTTTATTTCAACATTCATGCTAGTTACAATGGAAAACATCAAATGAGTCATTTCACATTTCCACGTGTCCAAAAGCTGGAAGTCCGCAGCTTCGTTTTTAGAAGAAATGGTGTTGGGATGAGAGAGGTTGGTGATATAATGCAGGGCCAAGGTGGAGAGAGATTTGTATGTAAGTAGGATGTTGGATTCATTGTTTCAAAGGTGTGTCCCAATACTTTTGTCCACACTGTGTATGTGTATCACAGTATTGATTTACATGTACCCTGTGGGAGTAACATAAAGTGACCTTGCTTGTCCACGGAAACGTATTTTCTGACACTGTCCTCCCATTAATTGGTGGCCTGTCTGTGCAGTAGTAATTGTGTTCATAAGAAGATTATTGGATTAAAGGGAACAGTCATGATGTGTATGTTCAGCTGGTGACAGTATCGGCGCTATAGTGTGCACTATAGCAACTGTGACTGCATGTTGCGACAGAATAGACCATCCTGCCCAGAGGGTGGAAAATCAGATTTTAAGCCGCAAGACAGATTATATACATATATATCTATATATACGGTATGTATGGGCTGTGTCCCCCACACTGGAGAAGTGGCTCCAGAAGATACCTGTCAGATACCTATCAGACATCTCCGTCCATAAAAGCGCAGGCCTAGGAATAGCTAAGATACTGCGCAGGACCGTCAAGCTCCCAGGCCTCTGGTAGAGGACCCGAGCTTGAGATGAACAGCCACCCACCCTACCAAGGGAGATGGGGGGTGGGTGAGGGAAGAGTTTTTGTGATATATGCATTTATTTTATTTGATACATTTATTTCACTTAACTCTATGGATGGCGAAGCAAGTTTCCCAAAGGACAATCGCTGAGTAATGTATGGATGTCACATCATAGCCGGTAAAGAGATGCATTTTTTTCAGTTTGTGCTTTATTAAGTCTTTTTTCTTGAACACAGCAGCTGTCAAGTAAGATTTATGTGTTTACATTTTCAAGGCATGTTTCTACCCGGTTTGGCTGTATCACAGGCATCAACGGGCTCAATGTTCCAATGACTAAGCCTCTCCGGATATCTTGTTATTTATTCATGCGTTGTTCCTTTCTCACGAGGACATACATGCATGTACACCACAGAAACAATTATAGCACCACCTACAAGTCCGCATCTGTCTTTCACCCCTCACCGCCTGTGCTCTTTTAGTCCTCTTATTGCTTTCTCTACAGCACATAATGTCAGTTGTCCAGTGGTTGGCGATAGCGATATGCGAGTCATCAACGAGTCGTGCAAAACTCGCAGGTTTTTTTACAAAATCGGGACTCACGGGTACTTGTGTCCGTTAACTCGTTCACTTATTCACCCCTGCTACCGCTACCTAAGATAAAAAAAAGCAATTCGGGTATCTGTATAACTGGTCTTGTGGGATAAGCAACAGGTCTGGTCCTTGAAGACTTGAGTGTCACGGGCTCACGGGTGCTCGACGAAGACTGACGTTTCACTGGCGCAGGGGTACTTGACAAAGACTCAAGTTTCAATGACCGACTGGTGCTCGTCCAGAAGCTATGGCTCGGCTGCCAAACGTGTTGCGCACATGCAGGTTTCTGCGCATGTGCGTGTTTCTGCGCGTGCTGTCTGTGAGGGGTGACTCGAGTGAATCAAATACTCAATTCGTGGCGGGGAGAGAGGACTGGGGGGATACTGACTCACGGGTGCTTAATGAAGACTGAGTTTGACTTGCTCAGGGGTAGTCAACAAAGACTCAGGCTTTACTGACTCAAGGGTGCTCGCCAAGCATCTACAGCTCAGCTGCCAAATTTGTTGCGCATGTGCCGGTTTCTGAGCGTTAATTGGTAGTATTGCCAGCAACAAAAGCCGGCTGCACAGTTTCTACACTCTGAAATACTGTAGTTTCCATTGGTCCTCCATAAAAGGAGGGCCAGTAGCTACAGTTGACACTGATGAATTGCAATGCTACCTCAGTAGACAACTTGTTGCACATGTGCAGGTTTCTACGCATGAGCTTTGTGACGAGTGAATCGAGTAACCGATTCACTTTAATGAGTGTGTCATAATAGCTCCAGTCAATAAAAGGGATCAAGTTTCCCATCACTAGTCTGTACATCTGCAGAAAGCTTGGCAGTTCCAGGTTAAATTTAACGTCATGCTAGTAATTTTATGCAAAAGAAAAAGTTAATGTGAAAAGAACCCTTTCTTTGCTCTTAGAGGTGGTCCTCCTGCCTGCCTGGAGAATTGTAGCCTGCCAATAGATTCCTGGACCAGTGCATTTATTGACCATGTGAAACAGCTAACTACCTGTCATTAATCACAGACTGCTCAGCCGTATACAGAATAAAATAGCAGGCGCTGCTACGAGAAATTCTCAAGTTTTAATTGATCTTCTTCATGGCTTTGTGGTGTGATGAGGACAAAAGGGATCTTCCGCATGGGAAAAAAGCCTACACTGCAAGCGAACCCGCCCAACCCAACAACACCCTGCTTGTTTGTTTGTTGCCTGTTTAAATTAAACTAAGGCGGAGTGATGCTGTGGGTCAGTGTGGATGTGCTCTAAGCTGATTTTGAACGGACAGACAAGCCTTATTATCATCATTAACTCCTACCCTGAGGTCAGTGCTCTGTCCGTATAATTGTGACCACAGTGAGCGATCTTGGCTATTACTGGGCTCTTTTCTAACATCGTGCTCTCCTCTGATCGAATGAACAGCTTTGTTCTGCAAGTCAGGAGCAGTAGGACACTGTGGTAAACTTCGACTTTTTTAAAATCAAGCATTTACTAGGCGTGTCGACGACTCGACAGTTCGATTCAGAGGAGTCTGAGTCAACTGTCAATCTCACCGTCGAATTATGGAAAATGTCCTACGATAAAGATTGTGCCATTCTGACTACATGGGGGGTGGCCAAGGCTGCTGCTGAGCATACCTTTTTTACAAAGAATGTCTTTGTTTTTGTTATAAATAGCCTATTTTCATACAAAAACAACCTAATTTGTGCAAATAAAGAATTGAAAATGTGTGTTTAACAGAAGATCTACAATATACTCACAAGGCATGAATAAAATCACCCATTTCAGTGGCAAAATCCAAAGGCACTGGGGTGACCGCTACCTTTGAACGCTAGGAAGACCGTCGACATCGACTGACTTATTGGCTCATAATAGCAACTAAAAATCATCCAAAATGCTGAAGTATTTTGAAAAGGTTAAAGATGACTCCAGAAAGTGAAGTGCAACTTTTGTCAGCAGCTTCTTACATATTCATACACTCGACAACAACCAACATCATTGGATCACTGAACATCATTTAATATCATTTAAAATGGTTGAGGCAGTTATGCCAATTTCATTTTATATGGCGACAGTGACTTTTAAGGCACGAAATTAGGCTGCTAACTGAGACTTCCAAGCTATGATGTTCCTATAGGGTTGTCACAATACCACAATTTCAGTAGTCGATGTCAATACCTGTGAATTCTCCATAATTATTGTATACGACAATAAAAAAAACAGAACCCATATTTTTATTTTTAATATATTTTTTCACTACGTTATTGAAAACTGTATCTAAGAATCATTATACTTCCAACATCTTTTGGTACAGAATTTAAATTACACTACCAGCCGCCAGGAGGTAAGTATACATTCAAAAAAGAACAGCAGTGGCCTATAGCCTCCTAGTCAATGTTCGCTCTAATTTTTCAAGTGTCTCAGCATACACACAAACGAGCTGAGCATCCCTTGGACCTCTGTGAGCACCATCAGATGTGCACACTTGTACTATCACACCTGTCCAAAACCTGAGAACTTGAGGTAGTCCAACTTCCATTCTGTGGTATTTTGTATATGAGTGGGTTGCAAAGGTCAGCAAAACGTATTTCACAATGGAGCTTACATTTTGTCCACCCCAGACAAAACAAGTTGAGGAACTATATCATCCAATTAATGATCTGAATCTGGTAGGAAACACCTAGTTCATCATTTCATTTGCCATTTCTTTTCTTTTTTACCATATATTTTGTTAATTTTGTGTGCTTTTATTTCCTTATTTCCTTTTTGTTTTGCGGCAACCTGTTCCGGCGCTATTTCATTCTTAAAATGTACTTGAAAGTGATGCCACATTTGCTGGATATGTTTACTTTGAAAAAATAAAAAATTAAAATCTAAAAAAAAAACAAAAAAACACCACTTTCTGGCCCCTTCGGCATCACTCAGGCAAACTCGACGTAACACCTCCTGTATTCGGTAAGTCCGACCATCAAAATAACAGCATGCCAGTACCACATGCACGGTTAAGCCACACATTCAGTCCACGCTTTTTACACAGAAAACTGGCTCAGAGCAGCTCTTTCTCATTCCAAAAAGAAAAAATCTCAGAATCAACTCTTGAGACTGAAAGGTGATGGATCACACACGCTGGCATTGATAGGCTTAGCCTGTGTGACAAGCTGTCGTCAATTGACTCCACACTTTACAGACTAGTTTTCATTCTCACAATAATAAGAGACAAAGTGTCTAACTATTCTCCATGCTTTTCAGTCGTGCCATAAATAAATAAATAACCAACACACATTGCCACGGCAAATTGTGGGACAATGCGGAGGCAAGTGTAAACACCGCTTTACTGTTACATAGTTGGCAAGAAATAACATCACAATGGCGTTACCAGATAAACTAAACTTGCTAGATTGATGGATTGACTGATAACATTTATTTGCTAATATTTAATTTGTCGTATTATTTTGTAGTTTCTGGATGTTGAGGGACTGTCTTGGCTGACACATCTCTTCAACATTGCATGGAAGTCGGGAACAGTACCTCTGGATTGGCAGACTGGGTTGGTGGTCCCCCTTTTCAAGAAGGGTGATCGCAGGGTGTGTTCCAACCAAAGGGACATCACATTGGGAAAGTCTATTCCAGGGTGCTGGAGAAAATGGTCATTTCGGCTACAGGAGGTGAAATGTGGTTTTCGTCCCGTTCGTGGAACACTGAACCAGCTCTACACCCTTGCGACGGTACTAATGGGTACATGGGAGTTTGCCCAACAGGACTACATGTGCTTTGTGGACTTGGAAAAGGCATTGAGCTGTGTTGGGTGTGCTCCGGGAGTACGGGATTGGGGGCGTGCTACTAAGTGCCATTCAGTCCGTGTACAACCGGAGCAGGAGCCTGGTCTAGTTTGCATTGCCAGCAGTAAGTTGAGCCTGTTTCCAGTGAACGCTGGCCTCCGCCAAGGCTGCCCTTTGTCACCGATTCTATTCATAATTTTCATGGACAGCATTTCTAGGCGCCGTCAAGACATCAAGGCAGTCCAGATCAGAGGCCTTAGGATCTGCTATTTGCAGATGATGTGGTCCAGATGGCCACATCATCATGTGGTCCAGTGTGACCTTCAGTGTTTACTTGGGCGGTTTGCAGCTGAGTGTGAAGCTGCTGGGATGAGACTCAGCGCCTCCAAATCCAAGAAAAGGGTAGATTGCACCCTCCGGGTTGGGAATGAGGTTCTGTCCCAGGTGGAGAAGTTCAAGTATCTCCGGGTCTTGTTCACAAGTGAGGGAAGGTTGGAGCGTGAGGTCGACAGGCAGATCGGCGCAGCGTCTGCAGTAATGCGGTTGCTGTACCGGACTCTTGTGGTGAAGACAGAGCTGAGCTGAGCTGAAGGCAAAGCTCTCAATTTACCAGTCGATCCATGTTCACACCGTCACCTATGGTCATGAGCTTTGGGTCGTGACCGGATACAAGCGACAAGTTTCCTTCGTTGGGTGGCTGGAGATAGGGTGAGGAGCTCAGTCATCCCGGTGGGGCTCAGAGTCGTGCTGCTGCTCCTTCACATTGAGAGGAGCCAGTTGAGGTGGCTCAAGCATCTCTGGGGCGGCATGGCTCAGGTGGGTAGAGTGTTCGTCTCCCAACCTGAAGATTGCGGGTTTGATCCTCTGTCCTCCTGTGATCATGTTGAAGTATCCTTGGGCAAGATACTGAACCCTCAGTTGCTCCTGGTGCTGCGTCATCAGTAGGCAAATGTGCGAACAGTGTCAAAGCGCTTTGAGGGCCTCAGAGGTGGAAAAGCGCTATACAAGTGTTCTGGGCATGCCCAGCCGGGAGAGGGATTATGTCTCAGAACTGGTCTGGGAATGCCTTGGTGTCCTCCTGGTGGAACTGGAAAAGGTGGTTGGGGACCAGGAAGTTTGGACTTCCCTAGTGAGACTGCTGAAAGTGTATGGATGGATGGATATTTTGTATTAAAAAATATATATTGGTTGGTCAAGGGAATTTAGTCAAGTTCCTATGCATACCTCAAATGTAAAATGTAGAAATTTTAACAAAGTTTCAAAATTTGGGTGCCAACAAAATTTGGGTGCCAACAAAAATGGTGCCGCTAATTAATTGGTATTATTGCCAGAAACAAAAACCACGTCCACAATTTTTGAAAAGCTGTAGTTGGTCCATAATAGGAGGGTCCATAATAGGAGGGTTAGTAGCCACAGTTGACATTGACAAATTGCAATGCTACCTCAGCAGACAACTATAGATAATGCAACAAACAGTTGAGCAAAGCAACATCCAGCCCAGGGGAGTTTCTCTCTTGCTATCATCACCTCACAGAACATAGGCAGCTTTCTTATAGAGTCTTTTCTAACCTCTGTGATAAATTACAAGAAACTGCCCTATGATCATTCATTTTGATTGTTTTGACTACTTTGAAAGGCTGAAATATGCATATTTTGTAAATTTAGACCTACAATGTAAAATGGTATTTTATGTGTCACAGCTCTGAATCTCGGCAAGCATCTTGTCATTGTTCGAGGCCTCTTCAATTGGAGCTATGTGTCAATGGGATTACGAATGCGAATGAAGGGCAGAGTGTTCTAATGTTTGCTCTATTTTAAGCCAAGGTTATCTTTCTCATTTGTAGGCCTTTGTTCCTGTTGTCCAGAAGCATGCATTTTGAGATTGCAGACATCTACCAAGGCTTTGCAGAAATATTTACATTTGTACATTTCTGTCCCTTGGATCTTGCTCAAGTCAAACGTGTCTTTGTGGTACGTACTGTATTCAGAGATTGCTTACAGCGCAGCTTTTTTTGTAAGATTTTGTAAAGTGGGTGGGTTGCATTTCAAATTGGCTTCCTGGCCCTCTATAGTTACAACATTGATCTCTCGCTGTGTTAAAATACAGTACAACCATGGTTACATTAAAACTGATAAGTAGGTATCACGGCAGTGACAAATGTGCTCAATCCTGCTCAAATCACAAAATACTAACGACTTTACGAAAATACAGAGATTATAAAATCTTGGATGACAGTATTACAGAGTGAGAAAATAGCATCTAACACAAGCTGCATGAAGCTCTCAAAATGCCGTCTTGCTTGTTTGTGGTTGTATTTTGTGCATTCTTTGACTCATACATACAAACTATATATACAGTACCTGTGTGGGGGGCTTTGTCATTAAAAAAACATTGTCCATTTAAAAAATGTCAGAAGTGTGATGTGTAACCAAGTGAAAATAATGTATTTTATTCTTAAAGGTCACCTGACATTCAGGGGATCAATGGTTCGGATCCATTGGAGCATATCTGTGTGGAGTTTGCATGTTCTACCCATGCTTATATATTTTTTCTCCGGATGTTCTGGCTTCCTCCCAAAAACATGCATGTTAGATGAATTGGAGACTCTAAAATGTTCATATGTGCGAATCTGGTTATTTGCCTATATAGTTATGGCCAAAAATATTGGCATGCCAAAGGTGCCAATGTTTTTATGCCTGTATGGAATACAACCAAACCGACTTAATGTATAAAGCCATCGCCAAAAATATCTGCATTTTTGGCATGTCAATATTTTTGGCCATGACTATATGTGACTGGGGACCAGTCCAAGATCTCTTTCTCCCAAAGTCAGCTGAGATAGTGTCCAGATCGCCCATGACACTAATTATTATTCTTGACGAACATGTTAATACACCACCATTGTACACTTTTTTCACCCGTCACCGACTGGATTTAGCCACAAAACAAGTACACGTATTGCACTGTATTCCTGCAACTTTCAATCTGAAGTACCGATTTATTCTGCATAATGTTGGTTCTCATTAATAACTGCTAGAAAGAACGATTGATTACCTGACACGCCTTATGAATGTGCTTGCGCCGGATTTTGACTTGTGAATTATATATGTTTTTTTGTAAACGGTTGTTAATGAGTTCCAACATTCTGAGACAGAAGTTTTGAGGACTGATGAATTATTGAATCTCATCGATGTACTTTTTGGCAAATTCCAGCCTGGCCTTCCTATTCTTCTTGCTAGTGAGTGGTTTGCATCTTCTGGTGTAGCCATTGTACTTCTGTTCATGAAGCCTTCTATGAACAGTAGACAGCGATTCCTTCACTCCTCCCCTCTACAGGTTGTTGCTGATGTTGCTAACAGTTGTTTTAGGGTCTTTCTTTATAGCTCTCATAATGTTCCTGCCATCGTCTACCTGTACGTCTGTTACTTTGTACACTATGTACACCGTTTATTTCTCCTTCAGGACACCCTACATGGCTGTACTAGCTATGACCAATGTTTGTGCAATGTTTCTGATTAATTTCCCGTCTTTTCTCAGATTCACAATTGCTTGTGTTTCACCCATAGACAGATCTCTGATTGGCATGTTGTTTTCACCTCTAAATACAGTTTACACGGACAAAACCTATCCTTCCCAATCTGAAATTAAGCGTAGACATTCAGTGCTATTTATTAACTGAATAGGCAATGCAATAGGAAACACCTGGGCAACAAAAGTCCAATACTTTTGCTCACATGAAAAATAGCTGGGCTCAAACAAAAGGTGCTATCTTCTAAATTGTGAATCCGATAAAAATGGAAATACCTGGAAATAAAAGCTGAAATGTTGCTCTATGGTTTTATATTGATCTTTTGATGTCAAGCCCAAATGTTTTCAGTCTACAGCAAATATAACAAAATTGACCTCACTGTTCCAATACTTCTGGAGTGCACTGAACTGACACATTGTAAGTGTAATAATTATTTCAATTTTTGTAAAAATGGACATTTACTGTATGTTCTGTGTGATAGTGATAGTGATTTGATTTGATAACGATGACTTTTTTGGCATTTTTATCCCAATGACAAATACTGACCCGTTTAACAACCTCAAAGCGTATTTTTCACAACATATTAGTCATAACAAATTGCAATATTTTATTTTACCCAATGTAATCCAAATAGTTTAATTTCTACCAGTAAGAGACAAAGATGTGCACTTCAAAAATCATAATAATATTTTTCATGTCTCTTGATCAACTTTAGTTCTGATCATAATAATGCAATACTTGTACCACGGGATCAATATGCCCATCACAACTGTGTGATAAATTCATACTATTATCTTCAAATTAGAAAATGAACTGTTCAAATGAATTGAAATACACAGTTTGTGTGGACAACACTAATCATCCATCCATTAGCGTGACAGTTGGTCAAAATTGGCAGCTATTTAGACAACTCGAGCACTGGTCACAGCAAGAACGTGTTGAAACGTGACACTCCAGACTTAGTCCAACACCAATCAGCTTAGGAGCGACATTATGATCAACACACCAGATTGACTTGAGGCTTGTGAGAAATTGCCGTCTGTGATATGTCACTCAGCGGTCACATACTGGACAAGACAGACAGATGAATTGATACTGAAATCAAACACTAGGCAAGGCGACAGGCGATAGAGATTGATTAGCTGTGAAAAATGATCATTTGTGATGCTTTGCCAATGAAATGAAGAACAAAGAGATAAATGCAACCTATGAGATTGTAAAACAAGCCTCGAGATGACTGGTGATGAGGATGGAACTGCGTAGAAGGTACAGTGGAAATCCTGTGAATCACGAAGATAAATGTGGGACTACAAAAAATACAATTCAGGGCATTCAGCAGTCTATTGCCTTCCTCTGACCAGCATAAAACTATGCAGCTCTGCAGAAGTGTCAGCTGGTTAAGTAAAACACCCAATAGGAACCCTTCTGGATCCAATCGAACACAGAACCACACTGTAATGCACCATCAGCACTGAGGCCTAACTCCAACTAAGCCTCTTCTACAGCATCTTGACGCTGGTCGATATGTCATTTCAAGAGGGAGACCAAAATGAGCACTGTAAAGCACAAAAGGGGCCACATAGGAAGGAATACAGAAGAGGGAAGGAAAGTGTGTTTGGAGTAAATTAAACAGTTGAGACAGATGGACAAATTGAAAGAGAAGCTGTCTGGTTGGCTGGTTGGTCATGTGGCTACAATTGAAAAGATATATTTTATTTTCCAGTTCATTTGCAGCAGGGGTGAGAAGAGGGTTGGTGGTTTAGGAATTGGATGGGGAATTCTATTCCATTAGGAGGAGCTCCAAAGGCCATCAGTTAACACTATGACCTCACAGTAAGATGCTCTTAGCTTGGATCCCGTCCCTGGCATTTCTGTGGAGATTTGGCATTCTTTCTACGTGCTTTTGTCCATTCTCTACGGATACCCCCACAGTCCATAAACATGCATGTCAGGTTCAGTCTGACTATAAATTTAATTGGCCGATATATTGGTTATCTGATTTTTTTTTTATTCCCTAATATTGGAATCAGAAACAGACCCCAAAAAATCTGTTGTTACATCTGTCGGCCCCTAATACATAGTGATACATACTGTAAGTGTGTGCATCGTGACCATATTGGTCTGTTAGGAAAAAGGGCACGTAGAATAGTCTAAGAATGGTCTAATATAGAATATACGTCATGCTCATATACAAACCCTCTTGTACAGACACATACAGAAACAAACACTCCTTTACACACACACTTTTCTTGGTCTGTGTCTGTGTGACACGTCTTCCAACATGCAACTTTTATTCTGTCATATTTGACAAACACACCAGTTCAAGCACAAATGCTAGTAAATCACTAATAAATAGAAGTAACACTAATACATTTCCTAGCGAGCCCTTCATGCCATCTCATTGAGCGACGTGTGTGTGCTCGCTAACTTCCGCCTTTGTCACATTGACACAAGCCCTCCGAACAGCATTCCTCGGCTATGCGTGCGGGTAACTAGCAGCTTGTAACCCAAATTTTAGCTCACAGTTCAAAGCAAAATATCAGCCGAGAGACGGCTCGTATCTAAAAAACAATCGTCATGACACTCGTATGCCAAGGTACCACTGTATAAATGACAATTAAAAAAATGCCCGCGGTGCTCCAGTATGGAGTTCTCCTGCTGAATTCGGCCAGTGGCATTTGAGACTTGACGTGCTCTGTGACAACTCACAGCGACAGTAGATAAAAACAACTTTGGTCTTGTCGAGAGAGCCATCTGCCAGGGACAGGCGAGAGCTGGTGAGAGTTGACAGGCAAGAGTTGATCTCCACCTTGTCTAGCTGACTGGCAGAGCTCAGTACATGCTACGAGGGAACTCCAGGTCTGACACTGTGTCTGTCTGACCAGCGGCATGGGAACACCGCAGGCAACTGTGCTCGCTCCTGTTCCGTTTACCCTGTACCCATCCGACTTCCACTACAACCCTGAGCTCTGCCATGTACAGAAATGCGGACGACACGGCCATCATGGGGTGTATCAAGAATGGACAAGAGGATGAGTACAGAAAACTGATCCAGGACTTTGTCAATTGGTGCGACGCAAACCACCACTACCTCAACACCACCAAGACCAGGGAAATGCTGGTGGACTGCAGGAGAAACAGGACACACCCAGAATGTGTTCCCATTAAAGGTATATATATCTGTTGTATATATCTGGGAGTACCTGGGAGTGCATAAACTGGATGGACTGCCAACATAGATGCTCCGTGCAGGAAAGGACAGAGCCATCTGTACTTCCTCAGACTGCTAACACATAACATAACGAAAGAGAGCGCGTTACAATTGCATAAATGCATTAGCTTCATTACAGAAATGTAAAACTCAAGTATAAACGCGAGAGGGGGCTATGGCTGGTGGGCTACTTTTAGCCAAGCTAGCATGCTGAAACGTCCAATCATAAATAAATACAATGAAACATATTTTACATACCGTAAACTGATGCTCCAGCAGTTCTAGGTTGTGCAGAAAATGGCATCTCCTTGATTGTCTTCTGCGTGTTGCAAACAGATGAAAGACCAAAAGAAGTGCCAAAGCACAATGGACACAATGGACACAATGGACGATGGCACCTTGGAAGTGAATAAACAACTGTCGCTTCTACCTACGTCACAGCCAGCAAACAGTGAAGGGTTTTGACGTAATGGGAATTAAGTGGTGTCCCATTTCCCATTTCTTGGCCCTCTGTTTTAAAGGGTTAGGGAAGGGGTAAGACGAAGGGGAAAGGCTAAGGGGTGGAATTGGGATTGAGCCTAAAATCACTGCAACAACATCATAAACAGTGTTCTACTTTTTCTGGATGCTAGATTGAAATGAATGATAGCATCTTTTTTCATCATTTGAACCATTTTGTATTGAAGGCAATACATTTCTGGCTAAAAAAGGCTAGTCAATTCCTTCTTCAAACACACAGTGCTTTACATGCAATTACGTTACCTAAACTCACACTTCTCTGATCCAAGCGATTTGCCGATGCATTTTAGTGTGAGTTTAAAATATAAACTCTATGATGTACAAGCCCAGTGTGTAGGCATGGAATATCTTTTTGGTAGCTGCTTCGACTGAGACTAACTGAGACACCTTTGCAAAAGTGAAACAGGTGTTTTGTGACCACTTGGCTCAAAGAGGCATGGCCATCTTGCAGAGTGAAGGTTATTGGTTCGACCTGTGCCTCCCTCTGGCACTGTACTGAAGTGTCCTTGAGTATGACTCTGAGGCATTAATTGCTCAACAGTGTGGGTGAAATGCTGTACTGTAAAGTGACAAACAAATAATGGTACAGTATATGAAAATATAATATACAGCACATTGAATGTACTTTCATGAGATGGTGATTACACTTATACACTTATGTTACACGCATTTTACCTCTGCATTGTCCCGCAATTCACTGTGGCAATGACTGTCATTTACTGTAAATGGCACATCTGAAAAGCATGAAGACTAGTTTGCACTACTTAATTAAACAACATAGTACCACATCACGCTTTGTTCCCGCATGGGTATGCATTGTCACAACCACTTCCCGCATTTGTGAAGCAGTCGTGGCATTATTTAGTCCTGCTTTGTCCCACATTACCCCAAGCAACAGCAGTCATCACCTCAAGCTTCATTAATTCCTCTACAAGATGATGAACTCCGTAGAAGAAGCTCTCTAGAAAGAAGAAACTAGAAAAAGACAGCATGGACCGTGTGAGAACGGGAAATGCTGACTAGAAGACATTGTTTTGGGCATTATGGACAGTTATTAACAGAACTTCAGAAGGAAGATCCAAAAGGCTACAGAAATTACTTGAGAATTCCCCCTGACTTGTTCCAAGAGGTGGAGATGGTGGAAAAGTTAACCCATTCATGTGAATGAAACACGCTCTGATACGCACCACCCGTATTGTTTGCACATAGATTGCGGTGCATTCACCTTGCATCCACTACGCAACTTGTCCACGAAAATTATGCGTGCCAACGTTTCTAAATTTTCTTTGCACACTGGCACGCTAAAAGTCTGCGCATTGTGCTGTCCACACAATGTCCAGCACAACACTTAAGGCGTCAGGGAGTGAGTTTACCAACGTACTTTCACAGAGCTGCACCAGCTGATATACGATACATTCACTCTAAACCTCACTCTCATCTGCGTAGGAATGTGACCCGCCTGGTCTGCTTCATTGCACAGCCGGGGCTTGAACCGCAGTCTACCAAATGAAAGTCGAGAGTGCTAGGCGTTGAGCTCAAAGCCAGAGCTGTCAACTTGATGTCCAGCGTGACTCTTAAGGCATCAGAGAGTGAGGTTGACACAGCAACACTAGCTGCCATTTTTTCTTTGGGGCAGTTATGCATGAGCCCTTTAAGCCACAAGTGGAAATGCAAATGTGCTGCATCAGGAAGAAGACGTGTCCTATATATGTCGTGCATCCATGGAAAAGTGGAGCAAGAAGTTTGGAAAAACAAGACAAAGATGGAAGCTTCGTGAGATACTCTGCATGTGCGGTAAAGCATATGGACTGTTGCAGATAACAAAGCAAATCTCTCACCGTGACAAATGCTGATGCCTCCCTGATAGAAGTGCTGAACCACTTTCAGCATGTATACTTGGTCTATGTCAGTGACTGCACAATAAATGAAGTCGTCATGCTGACTGAATTGTACGCTAATCTCCACTGTGATCGGACGTGCATTTGTTCACGCCTGTTGACAAGTGGTAAATTATTCAGACACTGCCTTTGTTTGCCAGTTCTCTCAGATCCTCTCTGCTCTTCCATTCTGCATCTACTTTTGAATTATCTCTCAGTCTTGTTCCTTCTTGTAGACGTTTCAAGACGGGGGTTTGGGTGACAGGTGTATTTCACAAGGTTGGAAAATACAACATAAAAATGCATTTTTTTTTTTTTTTTTTAGTGTTCCTTCCTACCATGCCTTTATTCCAGTCTCACACGACAGGACACATATTCTTTCCAAAGAAAAACAGAGCAGATTAATCTTTTATTTTGGAAAATATCTCTATTTGCAGATTGTCTGAAATCTTTTCAAAGCGTGAGCAGGGGACAGGGAGCGACAGCGCTCGCTGAATTTAATGCAGACTTTACTTCAGAGCAGTGACATTACAGCCTCTCTGACCCTGATCAGCATGCCGACTTTCAGTATGCCGACTTTGGTGCACTGTGGATAATGAAAATGTGTGTGTGACCATTTGTGTTGTGCGTTGAAACAATGCAGTAAAGAGTGAAGGAGATGTGTTTTCAGACGGTTTCTGCCAGAGACAATTTCCTTTAGTTTCATCTTTTTGGAGCGCACCATTTACACTAGTTCAAGTTCACGTGTGTCGACTATTAAGTTGTGTTTATGTGCCTTTGTTTGCTTGGCTTGTCTGGTCTCTGTGCTCTGTGGGGTGGGAGGAGAATTTAGAATTATAGAGAAGCCAGACGTGGGCAGTAGGAAAATCAAATCATTTGAGACTCTCCCAGTCTGAGAATGTAATCTGGAATGTATTCCTCTCCGCTCCACTTTCATTTAGTTTCTTTGTCATGTTGAGTCGTTTGACAGTGTACTAGTTGTTGGTAACTGTCAGTGGTGACTCAGCGGGGTGTTTTGCGTTCAGAATGGCTTTCATTACAGTGCCATCACAGGAGCAAACAGTATGATTTACAATACCGTTCTTGTTGAAAAGTAGAAAATGTTCTTGCTGTCTTTTCTTGATTAAGCAAGCGGCTGAAAGAAGTTGGGTAAAAAATGGAAATCATTTGTGTCCTGCTTTGTGATACTGTACCACGTGCTATGGCAGTGTAATCTGCTGTGGAGATGCGTTCTCTTAGTAGAAAAATTAACGTTTGACTCCCTGACATACACGTGAACCAAGGATACGTTTTTGTACGGCTGCATATGGATGGGCATAGAAAGTACTGTGCATAAAGTCTAATCGATAATTGATGTTGGTTATCGTTCACACGTCATCTGATACCAGTGCCAAATCGGTCCTTTTGAAGTGGTGCCGACACTTAAAAAAATAAAACGTTCAGATTTTGTCCAAAAGCAATGTCTTTGTATTTTTACGGAATTTTGTGACATGCAAGATGAACATCATTGTATTTTAAATACTTCAATAATGTGAATAAAATGATAACTAAGTAATAAATTCACTAATATGAAATAAAATCCACAACAAATTGTCATAATTATCACGGCAAAATCAGCAGCAAAACAAACAAAACACGGGAATGTGCTTGCCCAGCTTATGTTGTAATTTGCTGTTCATGAATGCACCTTGCTCGTTGTGATTGTGACAAGTGGATAATGAGAAAGTTTTGTGTTGTTGTGGTGGACAGCGATGTAGAAATGTGTGGCGGAACTGAGCACTGCTGTTGGTGTGTAAATGTCGGCAATCAAGTTTAAAAAGAGCGTCAGACTCTGTTTGCCTCTGTCAGGATGCGACATTACTTAAAATACGTTACTTATCACCTTAAAGCACTTGTTTCAGGTGGCTGAGTCTGCATTAGTTTAACACCGAAATTAGGAACTGGTAGCTGCTTTTTTTCCACTTTGATTACTACCGTTAATCATTTAGAGCTATTATGATACCGAGTTTTTGTTCACATCCCTGTGGATCTTTGATCGTTCTTATCTTATTGAAAATTTACAGCAGCCAGAATGACCCATAGTAAGCCACGTGCTCACAGTGATGCAATGACAGTGTGCTGCTTCCAACACGGAAGATGAACATATGCAGCTAATTCTATTACATTTGCACTTAATAAAACAGACATGAAGTATGTGTTTACCTGCACTCACACTCTACAGCTGGAGAGACACAGTTAACATTGTTATTCCTCACACATTTGGTCTGGATTCAGTGAGTATAAGCAGCCGTACACACATAATGTCTCTGGACATTTCTACCACACACACATACACAATGAAGATTGCGGCTCAAACAAAGAGGAAGCTAGGTTTGCCAATTAGTGGAGAAGATAAATAATAATAAAAGAGCTCAATAGTCAACAGTAATTGACAGTGGGTTGTAATTACAGTACTGTGCCAATGTCATAAATTAGTTATTGGATAGATTTGAAAATTTCACACAGGCAAATAAACTGGCTGACTCTCTAGTTCTTGTATTTCTAACAAATGGATTACACAACCTATCTGTCAGTTAGTAAGACGTAAAGCCATTTTACAAGGTAATTTGTGTGTTGCATTAAAGGATTTATTACCGGGATTATCAAGTTGCGAATATAATGATAATATGAAGTATGTCACATAACTGACAATTCAGTGTTTTTCTCTATGACCCCAGTTGGTTGCAGGTTGGAGCTGGGAAGAAACTAAGTCTGTTTTTATCATTTTTATGAACCCTTTATTCAATCATGATACCTCAGTCACAATCAGACCACAGAACTGGAAAATATTGGAACAGTGACATGCATTGAGGTTCATGGCTGGTGAGGTACTGACGCTTTTGGAGATGGATGGATAAGGTACATGCAGGAAAGGTTCTGATACTTTGTTGTAAAAGCCTGATCACCTCTTGGTGAGTTTGGCTATATAATCCTCTGTCTTCGCAGTAAAATTAATCAATTAATTCAACAGAGAATATATTGAATGCATCTGAGGAAAAAAACAAAACAAAACAAAAACACTGGCTTTTTTCCTCTGTGGAAGAACGTGATAAGCACCTTGAAGCTCATGCACGCCCCCACCCCTTCAGTCTGCAGCGGTACTGCAAGTGCTTTCCGACATTTCCATGTATTAGCAAGAATAATGACATCACACTTATATTACTTACTGTTGGCGCAGACTGCCTCCCCTTCCTCCAAACCCTCATGTGCACCTAAAAAAAAAACAATAAATATTCTCTGTTTTTAATTGCCATTTTTCACTAGTGATGAAGGTAGCCCCAAGTGTTTCGGAGGGGTGGGGCTGTCATGTCTCATGCAAATGAGCTACTGCTTGCGTTAACCCCTTCTACTCCAAGGTGTGCCAATGTAAGTATGGCTTTGCTGCTGTGGCGACTGCTACCATCATGTACCTTTATACAGTGTATCGAGGGAAAGGCTTCTTGAGACGTCATCTGTACTTCTGTGAAGAAGGTGTCGGACGTTTCGCTCCTCATCCGAAGAGCTTCGTCAGCGAACTAATAAGTGCTGGTAGCCTAGGCCTTAAATACAGTAAGAGTGGGCGGAATTGGTGTGCCAACACCCTCCACCTTTTGGTTCCTTACAGTAAGCCTGGGCGGAGTAGGTCTAATCCTCTCCCGCCATTAGCACCTCCGGTAAAAGGGAAGTGTCGCTCCCTGAGTTGGGTTTGAACGACTCTGATACTGGCTCGTTAGCATCTATTGTTCTGGCTCGGCCCTGGCTCTACCTCATTTGCAAGACTAAGAGCTGTGGGTTTCGGTCTCAGTAACCTGCTGAACACAGGGTACAGTGTATTTATGTAGCAGTTTATGGAGTTGTATGGATTTTATGGAATTGTAGCTCCAGAAAGTAATGTGGATAACTTGTAGTTAATCTTCATAGCTTTGCATCAACTGTTCTACTCCTCTGTATGTTTTTCTAAAGAAACACAAGAATAACTAGATTTTTTTAATACATAGAGTTCCCTCCTCTGTCGCTTTGCATCAATTTAATATTATTGGTATTGGTAATATTTACTAAGTTACAATTTTCTGCACATCTGTTGCCATGGGGTATGATACCTTACAAACAGAAACAACTTTTGTGCTGATCACAAAATCAGCCTAATTTAATCAACGACATTTAATTTTTTTCCAGTAGACACAGTCTTCAGACATTTTTAAAGGGAAAATTGAAACCTGCTCGACCGTTAAAGGGCTCACATATCATGTTGAACAGCTTTAGCAACCTGGGTCAAACTAACTTTTTATGCCTTAGTTCCTCTTTAGATGCTCTTATTTTGTAGTTGCTTCCTGTTTTGCCCCGTGCTTTGTTCTGTGTGCCTTATGTTCATAGTTACATGCACCTGCTTCTCATTTTCCTCTGAATTATTTAGTCCAGCCTTTGGCGTCTTTCTGTTGTCGGTGAATTGAGCATGTTATCTCTATTGCTGCACTGCAACTGTCATGAAACATTTTATACATACCTGTATATACATTTTTACCTGCATTGGCTCTCATCTCTGCATCCTTTGGGCATCGCCAGCATTAACAGCATGCCGTCACGTGACAAGAACCAAATGTGTGTGCTGCACAGGTAGATGATTTGTAGCATCAACAATTCTGTTCCACTTGCAAAGTCGAAGCCAATCATGTTCTAACTCTTACCTATGGTTGGAATCTAAGATCTATGAAAAGTGTGATAGCTGACACTGAAGCGTGAAATCAGTCTCCTACGTGGACGGGCTGGGGGAGAAGCTCATAAAGTCACATTTTATGCACTTACATTTTTCTTCTAGAATAGTTTAAGCGCATCAAGCAACAAAAATGGCTCCTGCTGCTGCCGATACCTTCTCTTCATGCTTTGCGGCTTGGATGGTGAATTAACCATAATTAATCACGCCAACAGACCGCTTCTTCCTCTGAGAGGCTATTAGATTCCACCTCAGCTGGCTACGCTCACAACTCCGTTGTCGTACATGAAGTTTTGTCAGTGTGTGTCGCTCATTCCAAGCTCCCATGGAGAAGCTCTGAGCATGACATGGAACATTAACACCTCAGTTACACTGTTGTTCCCACACATCCCTCAGCAGTGTGAAACCAGATGGAGAGCTCCTCTCGGGGAGAATTCCACATCTTTTGCACTCCTGCACTCTTTAAACAGTAGCGGTATCCAGCATCACAGGTGTGCAATGCAATGTGTAGAAAAACAATGATGACTACGCCTCACAAAAAAACTGAAAGTATTTTATCTGCACTCTTCATTCTTCATCTTTTTTGTCTCATGGAATCATTTGTGGAACTTTATGTAATGATTTTAGAATGATTTTATGCTTTTATGGAATGACTTTACCCTTCTTTTCTGTAAAGCACTTTGAATTACCTTGTGTATGAATTGTGCTATATAAATAAACTGTCATGTTACGCATGACAGCGAGTACTTCCTGTCCTGAGCCCTTATTCTGGCGAGCGGTGCTTCCAGCGTGGTGGATGGGACAGCCGCTCCACGCCTGGTGGCCCCACAGCTGCTGCCAATGTTCATTAGCGGCAGTTAAAAGACCAGCGCCGTCGAATGCGCAGCGCTGGTTCATTGTTGTTATTGGACCTCGTTGCCTTACCGGTGCTGTCACCTAAACTTACCTGTTTATATTACTTTTATATTTTTCCCACAGAGCTTCTGCTCTGTCGCTTTTGGTTTTGTCCTTTTGTGATTCCCTGCACCTGTGCAATAAAATTACTTTTATTTTTGCACTTCGCCGCCTCCTCTCTGCATACCGGGGGTCAAGTCTCCGACAGCTACCATCATTCAATTGTCAATGTCGCCGTCAAATCTTACAGAAGCACCATATGATCAAGATTCTACTATTCTACTATTCTGATTACATGGGGATGCCCACGGTTGCTGCGGAGCAATGTTCCCTCTAAGGTCACACACTGCTCCAGTGTTCTCCAGTGCAAATATAGACAGCGCACAAAATCCCAAAGTCCAACCTGAACTGGAAATAAAATAAACACATAACAATTTATTCTGTACCATTTTGCAATGCAACTCCGTGAGTGACAAAGGGACAACAAGCGGTAACAACATACAGTAAATCACAGTGACAAACACGGTTCAGCCAATGATGTGATCCTGTTGGTGTGTATTTATTACACAGCCAAGGTTTATGGTTGTTTTTTTTCGGTTGACATTTTTTTTAATTACCGTAAATTCCGGTCTATAAGCCGCTACTTTTTTCTTAAACTTTGAACCTGTCATGATCTTTGTTGTCGCTCTGCTGCCGCCTTTCTGCCTTGTGTTGCAGTGCATGCAGTCCTGCTGAGGCGAAGCTGCCGACGCACACCTGCGGCCAATTAGTGCGCCACCCTCATATACTGATTGTTTCCTCTTGCCCGGTGCCAGATTGCCCTCATTCCTCACCTGCAACTGTGCCTACCTGCCTGTTATCCTGTTTTACCCCAGCTCTCTGGCATTTCAGTTTTTTCGGTCTTTAGTATTATCCTGCTTGGCTACTTCCAGCAGCGGCCTCGTTTTTTTGTTACTTATTGCTGAGGTTATTTGCACTTGCTGGTTTATCCGCAGTGATTTTTGGTTCCTTGTGTTAGTATTACACTCTGGCAGCCTTTTGCTCGCCATCTATTTTTGTTCTGCCTTTTCCTGTGGCTTAGCCCTATGTTTTTTGTTGTCTGGATTCTGCTCCCAGTTGTTCTACTTATTGTCTCCTTTTTTCCTCCACTGAAGCCATTTTTTGTATTAAACCTTTTGTTCAACTTTATTGTGTGCTTCACTTCACTGTGGGGTCCCAAACTCAGTACTTGCCAGCTCGTGACAGACGCCTGCGGCTTATAAAATTGTGTGGCTAATGTATGACTAAATTCTAATCTTGTGACATCTCCTTCACTTCAGAACTACTACTAATTGTTCAAATACTGTGCCGCTCACGAGTCAGTGAGGAAACAGTACCTCTTTCTTTGGCAGGATCCATTCTATGCACTCTTAATGAACTTGTCAACCCATTGGAAATCACAGGAGGTCATTATATATGACACTCTGACTCACGGTGTTATCTTACAAATAACACTAAACTCATCGCACAGCAACTTATCACTCAAAAGGTATACCTAATAAATATACAACTCATGTATCAAAATGAAAAAGAACGAGAAAGTCTTTTAAAGGTTTTTTTAAAGGTTTCCCATAATGCATTGCATCTGAGCAACACATTCATTGGGGCTCTGCAATGACATCAGCCTCCCTCTGGGCTCCTCTGGTGGACAGAGGCAGTCTTGCAGCACCATCTATCCATTTTCTATGCTGCTTGTCCTCCAATGAAAGGCTGGATACTGGCTCGCAACTTAGACCCGATGACATCGCTAGGAAGACTCAAATAGATGCTTGTTTGCTCTCAACATTTTTTACCTGAGGACTATGCTGAGTTTACCAGCTCAGCAGGAAGCACAAGTCTTGTGCTGAAAGATGCAGCCATCCCATCAGTGAGAGCTGACATAGTAAGTGACTGTTTTGTTTTGGTCTTATTTTGTCCATTAAACATTTAGCACTAGTGCTACATGATAACGCTATAAAAATGGCTTAATGATTCACTATAGCTGGATCTGCCTAGCACCCAGCAACGTTATTCTCTGCCTGGGGAGAGTAAAAGTAAAAAGCAGTTGTCGTCGTCAGCTCTCACAAACTCTGCCATGATTAGTGGTAGCAAACAAACGCTCTCTTTCTGCTGCTGTTGTTGAAAGAAGTAGCATTCGTTGCTATGGGCTCTGTGAAATCAATGCGCCCAATGCGTTCCGGTAATGCTTAAAATGACCAAAATACGGCAAAAATAATTTTTTAAAAAGTATTACACGTTAACATGAATGTGCCTGTTACTACATGATCATAGCATGTAAGCTAAAATGATTGTTGCAGGTTTTAATAGAGGGATTTATAGGCAGAATAGGTGAATCCCCAGTACATGCATTATTAGCTGCCTCGTGCTAGCAGTTTTTCAATATTGAGAACGCACAGAAAAGAGAGACGTGTTCATGTCTCACATAAGGACTGTGGATGAAAAATGTGCAGTTTTCCTTTGAAGAAACAGTAACTCCAGAAAGTGAAGTGCAATTTGTATGAGCAACATATCACGCGAATAACCAACACAGTTTAATTTCAAACAGGTAAAGCTGTTACGTCAGCTTCATTTTATATCCTGACAGTGAATTTTAATGCAAGAAATTAGGCTTGTAACAGAGTTTTGGCAAGCTGTTGTTATTCAAGCTATGTTGTTTCTATATTTTGTCACTTTTTTGATGTGTGCCAACAGCAACCGTGTTTTGGTTTTGTTTGCCATGGTTTTTGTCACTGAATAAATTAAGGTACTGTTGTTGTCCACCTGCCATGTTTATTTGTTAATGTGTGTTTTAGCCTTGTTCTTTGAGGTAAAAAAAAAAAAAAATAGCAAATGAGGTCTATTTATTTGTCGGGATCATCAGTAGCTCTTCTCTGAAAAAACAAATCTATTAGTCAACTATGGACAATATCTAATGAATCATATTTGACTAAGGAAATCCTTAGTCGAAGACAGCCCTGGTTACCAGTGTCATAAATCTCCTGCTATTAAAAAAAAAAAATCAATAGAATTTTTTTCTACCAAGGAGAACGTGACAAGCGCAACTTTGTTTTATGTCCCTAATTGCACATATCTGGCAAAAAGGAAGCCTGTGAACATGTCAGTGGCAGATGTTGGGGCGTGAAAGCAACGATCAATGTAAAGTGTTGTACGCAGTGACAAAAAAATATGAAGTGCACCTTGGAGGGTATTGATTAGCTCACTCAGTCAAATTCTCCTGCCTGGCTCTCTAATCAGTTCTCTATGGCAGTTGTAGTTACTCTTCACAGTATTTTCCTAGATACTGTTAATAAACCTCCTCTATAGCAAATGTGTTCATACAAAGTTCTGCTGAAGACATCAAAAATATAGAAACTCTCAAAGTCTCAATTCATGAATGCCTGAATGAGCTACTGATTCATACATACTTAATGACGATATAGTCTATAAAACACTATAGGTTCCTCCCCTGCCACAGATATTACAAGAGTGTTGACCAGGGGTGTCACGAGACACACAGTTCACAAGACAAGGCGATACACAAGACTGGATCTACGAGGCGAGACAAGATTTTAACTTCACTTGCGAGAAAAGCACAATGATAAAATATAAAAAGCTTGTGAGAGTATATTGCCATCTTCTAATATAATTGCTATTGCGTTACATTCTTCCGCACTCTGTGTGTATGCTAAGGGCCCTTCCTCCACCCACTGAGACAAACAGACTGTATGACTGACTAAAGGGCTCACTCCGTTCACGCCGTTATTCTGTGGAACTAATGCACCACAGTGCTGAAACCAACGAACAGAGAGAACTCTTTTAAAAACAGACATGCAATGCACATGGCAATGTATTGAGGCTGGCATTTCATCACTTCATTATTTCATTTATTTTGTGACTAATTTATTTATTTATTATCGTCCCAGGCCTAGTGCCTAGGACACAGTTTTTTTTAAACAAGAAATCTCGTCACGTTTTGAGATCTTGTGACAGGAGATCTTGACACAAGACACCCCTAGTGGTGACTTTTCTTTTTGTTTTTTTTCTATATTAATTTTTTGGAAAAAAAAAGGCGACTGAGACGGTTACTAAATTGACATAGATTGGGCGAGATAATAAAGACAACAGCAACAACACAATTTTCTATTGATAGTAGTAAGAATTACTGCTCATATTGTAGTAATGATAAAGAATCTGTCATGTTTCGCAGGACAGGAGCGGGTGTTTCCTGTCCTGCGCCCTTATTTCAGCGAGGTGTACTTCCGGTGTGGTGGAAGCTACAGCCGCTTCATGCCTGGTGTCCGCACAGCTGCGGACAATCTGTATTAGCGGCGGTTAAAAGGCCAGCGCCATCGTATGTGCGGCGCTGGTTCATTGTTTATGTCATTGTTGATGACCCTCATTGCTCTGCCAGTGCTGTCACCTAGACTTACCATCTCAGTTACTTTTGAATTGTTTTTCTTTTGCCACTTTTAGTTTTGTTCCTGTTGCCTTGTGCAAATAAAATTATTTTTATTTCGGCACCTTGCCGCCTCGTCTCTGCATACCGGGGGTCAAGTCTTCGACAGCAGCAACCCCCGTCGTGACAGAATCTTTGTCATCATAACCATCTCCAGTCGGGGAGAGTTGTACAGTAACACAACATTATGACCGCGAACAGAAAGTGATGGAATTCGAAGCGTGGTATGGTAAATTACCAAGCGGTTTTGCCATCAAGAGATCAAGACAGTGAGAATACAGAAAATGACATTGGTTTTTAAAGGCTGTGGTCGTAAACTTTTGATCAGCTGATGAACATCCTATTTCAGTGAAAAGGTTGTTCGCAGTACATTGCTATTCAAGATTCAACAGTGCAAAATGTAAATTCTTGCAATTTTTCAAATGGTCTTAAAATTTTGATCAGGAGTGTAACTAGGCGGAGTAATATGAAATTGTGTGAGGACAGACAACATCACTTTTGTTCTTTTTTGTTAACTTAGTAAATTTAGCCTCCATTATGTCTCCCAAGATTGAGGCAGACTGGCAGTGCAAACAAGAAAAGGAAAGTGAAAAGCGAAGTGAAGTTAGACATCGTAAAACATTGATTGGAGAAACTGGCTGCATGCCTGGTCCGAGCCACTCAAACGCAGCGGCCATCGTTCAGGAAAAATTTTGTATCTTTGAAAAAGTAAAAGGATCTGCTCCTATGAAATGGACAGTGATAACTAAGCTCACAGTTGTCTAATTATTGAGACTTCTTCCTTCCAATTAGCCCCTCTCTCACTCCCTTGCACCCACATTAGCCGAGGGAGCTCTACTACTAGCTCCATCCCTGGTGCTAGTCATTACCTCTTCAGTCCTACTTGAGCCAAGTATACCTCACACCTACTGTTTTTCCAGTGAGTCAGACAATTTCTCCACCAATGCTCACTAGTTTTTGACAACAGTTGTGTACCTATTCTTTGGGTCAAGCTAACGTGGCGTTAGTGAGCGGGTATGATGATAATGCCCTGTGTGGTATTTTTTGCAAAGGGCAAGGGATGAGCAAGTACACCACTATCTGTATCTGTTCATCCATCTAAATTATCTGTATCTGTATTCGGAGTGGGTGGGGCATGAACTGGAAGTGGCCATTGTTTGACCTTATTGATACAGCAGTACACCTGGACAAAATATTGCAGGAGCGTAACAGAAAGCATGTCGAAGAGAATGTCGCCCTCTGCTACCTTGTCTGCTTTGGTGGTGTCGACACCTGCTTTTAATCGACCCTGTCATTGTTCTTAGCCAGCCAGCTGAGCCTGCAAAGGTGCTAGTGCAGTTCGAAGGATGATGTCTCACCAAGCTTTGCCTGTGCCTGTATTGTGGGAACTCAAATGATCAAATCTCCAAGTAGACCATCCAAACACTCTGGCTCCACTTCTAACTCCTCTGGTGATACCAACCTTGCTTTGTCTCCTTGTCTGTCCACTAGCAAGGTTTCTCCTGCCCTTTGAACCTGTGAGTACTTTAATGCTGAACCTATTTTGAGTAATGACAGGATCTCAGATAAAAGACTGGAATGTACAGGGACTACTTATGAGGGAGGTAGTAATATGATTTCTGCTCTGATTGATTCCGGGGCAGATTATTGTTTTGTGGACTCTAGTTTTGTAGATAAACACAAGTTTGCTAAGATTAGGCTTCACTCTTCTAAGGAGGTTCACTGAGTAGGGGGGCGCCTCCTGGCAGTCATTACTCAGACTGACTCACTTTACAGCTGTCGGGCAACCATCATCACTATTTGTTTTTTTCTTTATACCATCCCACTCAGCGCCTGTTGTGTTAGGACTTGGGTCGAGCCCCATAACCTGTCTAGTGACTGGGGTAAAACTGCCATTTTCAACTGGAACACTTTTTGCCATGCCAACTGTTTACTACTACCTTCTATGCTATCTCCCAAATAGGTTGCGGAAATGATTAATTTGTCTGGGATGCCCTCTGATTATCACGATTTACATCAGGTTTTCATTAAAGAGCTAGCTCAAACTCTTCCTCCGCACTGGCCTAACAATTGTGCCATTAAACTTGTACCTAATGCTCTTTTACCTAAAGCCAAATTGTTCTATGCGTCCGGTCCTGAACAAGAGGTGTTAAAGTACTATATTTTGTTGTCACTGGCTTCCGGTCCCATTCAGCCCTTATCCTCGCCCGTGGGCACCATTTTTTTTGTTGTTGTTGAGAAGAAGGATAAGTCCTTGCGCCCCTGCAGTCATTGGCCTTAATGAACTTCCTATTAAAAACAAGTATCGGCTTCCACTCATGGATTCCACATTCTCCTCTTTACATTCGACCAACATTTTTTCCAAACTTTAGCGCCGTAACACCTATCCCCTGGTTAAAGTAAAGAAGGAGGATGGGGTGTGGCTCTCCTCTTCCTGGTTGTAACTGATCACAAGAACCCCGCCTACATCAGAACTGCTTAGAGACTCAATTCTTGCCAAGGGTGTTGGTCCCTGTTCCTGACACATTTAAACTTTTTGATCATCGACAGACTGGGCACACGCAAAATCAAACCAGACGCTCACTCCAGAATTTAAGGTCCTGCTGAGATGGCTGCTACCCTGTAGACCATCGTACCTGAGGCCCACGTGGTTGGGGCGCTCCAGTGGGAATTGGAGAAAAGGGTGTCTGATGCAGGCGGCAGGAGTTGAGGTTTCTGAGGTAGTCAGAGGTCCTGCAGTGGGGGAATTCGTCCAAGGTGGCTTGTCATCCCGATTCACTGTCACCCAGAGGTTTTGGTGGCCCTCAATGAGTGCCAACGTCAAGGAGTTTGTCAGAGCCCTGCTCCGTCAGTGCCAGAAACAAGTCATCTCATCGCCTGCCTTCTGGCCTTTTGCGTCCCCTCCCATTCCTTCACGTCCTTGGTCGAACATCGCGCTGGACTTTATCATTGGCCTCCCGTGCTCACTTGACAACACTGTAATCCTCAATGTGGTTGATTGATTTTTGAAGATTGCACACTTTATTGCCTCGCCCAAACTTCCGTCATCTTCAACCCAGCTGCTGACACATCGTCCGCATTCAAGCATTACAATCAGGACTTGGAAGCAGTTCTTTGCTGTGTTTGCCTTTCTTCCACCCTACACCCTTTTATGTTTTTAACTGAGATGCAGCTTAACTGATGCAGTCCTGATTGAGTCTAGTCAACCTCATTTCAGTTTTGTGTCTGAAACACAACAGCTGTGTTGTCACGACGACGACAGAGGTTAGAAAACCAAGTGGTAATCTCTGGTACCTCTCTAAACTTGTTCAAGTCCTACCTGGACGACAGGAAGTACTTTGCTGGGATTGGAAACTGCGGTCGATCCTGGGACCCCTGTTGTTCATGCTTCCATTAGGCCAGCTAATACACAGCTTCAATGTGTCCTATCACAACTATGCAGACGACACTGAGATCTACGTGTCACTGACGACAGGTAAACACGATCCTGTTGATTTACTTTTTCACTGCAACAAAAAGATCAGTGTGTGGATGGAAAACTATTTTCTCCAGCTAAACTCTGACACAACTGAAATTATTGTCTGTGGCCCACAGAAACAAAGAAAGTGTTATCAGTCATCTTGAGACTTTTTATCTAAAACCAAATTATCAGGTTAGAAATCTAGTGGTAATAACGGACTCAGACTTGAACTTTAACAGCCACATTAAATCAATAACATCAGCAGCTTTTTACCACCTAAAAACATTGCTAAAATCAAAAGAATAAAGAGACTAATCCAGCAGGCTAGACTACTGTAACGACAAAAATATTGCATTTATAAATACAAAATCCTACTTCGCGGAAATTCACTCGTCACGGCAGGGTGTGGAATCAATTAACCAATTAAACAAGGAATAACTGTACTTAGAAACACTGTGCCAGATATCCTAGAGTGCCTTCTCTCCAATGAAATCCATCCAACATCTGCTTGGATACAAATGATTTGCATCTGCGATGGAGTCGTGCAGTGCGGTATATGTGTCTCCATGGTAACAAATTAATCACCATTCTGGTGGGTCTGACTCTAAATAGCCAAGCATGTTACGAACATGTCTTCACAGATGAGATTTGAGGAAGTGTTGAGGGACAGGACTATAGGGGCTATGTGGGTTGTTTGCAAATTCCTTAAGATACAAGGAAAATACACACATGCATGCACACACCGTGACTGGTGAAAGCAGCATACCCCAGTGCACAGACAGCTTATGCACACAGATGATTGTAATCAGTTGATAAAGGTCATGTTAATCATGTGCACATAATCAACACTTTCATGAACATAAGACTGTATATAATTTAAGAACGAGCAAGTTCCTCCAAATTATGTACCATTGGATGGACTTAGATGATATTTAGTTTACTGAGGGTGCCTAATCATTTCTGGTCCTGCGTTTGGAGACCTCAACATCTTCAAGCTATGTTCTATTAACTCTTTCACTGTCAAAGACGTCTATTGATGTCTTTTCAAAAAGTAACGTTGATTGCCAAAGATGTCTATTGACGTCTTTTGCTTTTTTCTAGGGAGCTACAGATCAAAAGTCTTATTCATTTCTTGTAAGCAATGTATTTCTGCTCTATTAGGGGCAACAATTCTCTTTTCCTCCAACCGGCAGCGACAGATTGTCTATGAAGAAGACGGATTGTGGGTTGAGAGAGGAAAATGGCGAAACACATGCAGAAATCGAGCAGAGACAAAAAATACAGGCAGCTAACACTGTCACAGAGCTGGTCTGGCGGTGGATCTGCCTTTAGTAGTGACGCAATTGTGAAAGATAGAGGTGACATGGGTGATGTAGGTGACGTAGACACAAATGCAATTGACAATGGCAGCCAAAGCAATAAGCTAGTGGTTAGCGTTGCTGAGCTATGTGGCCTGACACCGGAAGCAGTCGGGTGACGCAGAACCCGACCCTGATTCTTCTGACGAGTGGCTGCCATCTGGATCGGTCAGCAGCAGGGATTCATCCCCACATCGAGCAGACCTCACCGTCACTGCTTGATATGCTTCTCTGCAGAAAAAGCTTGTTTTCTTTGTTTTTTTGGTCAAAATCAGGTGTTTTTGCTGAAACTACCCTATGTTCTACCGCCAATATCTAGAGACCCAAAAAGTTTGTTTTTTTTTCTGATGAAAGAAGAGAGTCCAAAGTTTCTTTAGATAGTTTTATGTAGTCCTAAAACTCAATATTCTATGGGTCTTGAAAGTTCAGCAGAATTGGCCAAAAACTCCGGCAGTATAGAGCTCTCTGCTCTGAACATGACTGGCAGTCAATAAGTTAAGTACAGATATTTGTTTCTGAGAAAAAAGGAACGCTAATTAGAGCAATGTTTGCAGTTATGAGAAAAGGACACATTGTGCACTTGTGTTTCATCAAAAGCCCCAGTATTGTCTTTTAATACATTGAAATGACATTGTTGACTGACATTTCACCATGACATAGTCTACAATGGATCTTTAACTGCCAACAACATATTGACATTTTGACCAATATCATTTCTGGTTGGACCGTAGCTCAGTAGTATTCAATAGCATCAGCGTCAGTCAGTTTTATCTTGTCAGTGGTTGGTCCATGAATGTTAATTTCACCTCACTTTCTCTTCATTGATTTCTTTTGCATGTGGAACTCAGTCATCAATGACACAATTGTTGAAAAGGTTCATTTTAAGAATAATGAAGTTTTGTGCTCAATGTCACTGATCACTTGGCATTTTTCCTGCATTGGTTCCCGCTCAGTCACCGTGTCAGTGGTCCATATGCACTGTGTGATTGACTGGTAACTAGGCCAAAGTGTATTAAAATGTTGTCAGTCAGTTGGGATAGGCTCCAGCTCACTGTCAGTGGGTGAATTTTTTGTTCTGTAGTCAAATGATGATATGCGGGTGCACAAATACCTGCTGTACGCTGAAACTAATTACTCTGACATTTTACATTCACTTCATCTCAGTAGCATTGCGTGGGTTGCCAGCGCCAGGGGTGAGTCAAGTGTTTGCTCTATGTTTTTTGCTCTAACCTAATGTGGGCTTGTACCAGATTTTCTGTCAGTCTTGTATCGATCCTTTTTTAACCTTTTGGGCAGCCACACTTCAGCTTTCTTTGGAAGTGAGTCAGGACAAGTCAGCAGGGGTAAAAAGTCATTTTGCATTTTCATTGTGCCATAGTGCATCACTCAGTCAGTTTTACACACCGAATGCAAATGTGCGTCTGGGAAAGAAAGAAATGACCATGGTTTGGACAGAAAGTCTTAATTGAACCTAGGTTCCCAAAGTGGGGTATGCAAATTGTCATGGGGGTACAGAGTGATGTTTAAAATGAATAATGATAACATCAAATAAATATTAACAGTTCTGTTCAAAACAGCGATACCACAACATAAACAACACAAAAAGGGTTGTTTAACATTAAAATTTATTTCCAAATATAACACCATGAGCTATTTACAATTTTCACATTTGGAACTAAACTGTGTGTGCATGCGCTAAAATTTCCCTACAGTGCGTAACCTTCTGCACGCTACGCTCCCCCATGCTTTTCCACTTCCTCCTTGCTGTCGAGTGGGTTTTTACATCCAAAAGATCCATGCCGAGCTCTTATCAAATGCACTTCTGCCACCTTGTGGCCGTTTTTATGACTTAAAACTGCTCTACGGGTGACATCTTTTATTGTGCAAATGCGTCATCACCTCTTTTTGCCTCCCGCGCAAAAAAACGTAAAAGACGTATATGTCTTTGGGATCGGGCGTTAGGGTTTATAAAAACATATAAATACATCTTTGTTATTGAATGAGTTAAGGGAAGTGTGTCCTTGGGCAAAACACGTCACCCAAAATCAATTCTCAAATTAAAATATCAATCCTTTTGATATTTCAGTCATTTGGGGCAACGTATATATAATTAACCAGAACACAGTGGAAATACAGTAACTAAATTATTGAGATTGTGTCTAAATGATACATGGTTTGTGGGAACTTCCTCCGCCTGTTGAAAAGATGACCAACCATAAACGGAACCATCTGTGAAGCTATTCTAGCTCCACAAACAGCCGAGACGCTGTTTGCGATATTTGTCAAACAACGGTAAGGAGTTGTGGCAACACAACAAACCTCGTTAAACCCCTCAGGTTGAAGCACAACACTGAATATAGCATTTGGGAGGTGGACAGAACATGAGAGCAGTCAGACCACAGTGTCAGGTGCTGCTTAGGCAAGACAAACATCTCTGCTGGCGCAGTCCTTCAGTGCTGCCATCAAGGGCTATCCAGGTACAAAGAGATGAAAATGTGAAGCTTTAAGGCAGGGCTGCCAAAATGTGAGAAAACCTTGGAGTGACACCTCATAGCGTGCAGGCCAGTGTATGGTTGGCACAGTCGGGCTTACTACCACACTCCCAATACTCACTGCCAGTTCAGTGCTGGTTATTGTTTGCCTCCTCAAACAGCTGCCTTTCTTTAAGCAAGCTAAAGTGCCTCTCAACATCTCCCCAGGGCACGCGGGCTACACTTACACTAACTTTGATAGGGCCACACGTGGGGGGGCGGCTTTGGTTGGATTTTTTTTCTCCCTTAATAATAAAAACTTTCATTTAAAAACTGCATTTTGTGCTCAGTTGTGTTGTCATTTACTAATATTTAAATTTGTTTGATGATCTGAAACATTTAAGTGTGACAATCAAGCAAAAAAATAAGAAATCAGGAAATCAAACACTTTTTCACATCACTGTACACGTACATGATGAATGAAAGGGATAAATTAACATTTAAGGTTACTTTTACCTCCATTGAAGACGTGATTCTCGTTGTTTCTCTCCCCAAAGAAACAATGTGGCAGTGACTTCATGAAACATGACTTGTTTCTTGAATTCAACAGTGTTGTCGCCTCAATACTGTAACCCAAAATGGAGCTAAAGAAAGTTGCAAGTGCCAGAATTTTGACAAACAAGGCGAGAAGCACTATTGAATTCAAGAAATAACTCGTGACAAAAGAGAAAGATGGTGTCCTTGTGGTGTCTCGCTGCCACATTGTCTCTTCGGGAACAGTTGTCTTCAGTGAAGGTAAAAAAAGAACCTTAAATGTTCAGTTATCCCGTTCATTCGTTGTGTATATCAATGTAGAATTGTTTAATGCATGTACAACTATAATTGTAAATCTATAGAAACGTGTTTTGTGTTAAAATGTTTGCGAGTCAACTGCTGATGACATCATAGACAGGTTGGGTTACCATTTTGTTTCGTAGCTAATAGGATGTTAACAAGGAAGCTAGCAAGATTATACAGTAGATGGACTCACGCGGTTTATTAATCATACAACAAGACGTGCCGTATTGTACGCTAACTGGAGAATGCAAAAGCGGGGCAAAATAAAATTGAAATAGAAATCCCACAGCTGAGAAGTGTAACCAAGTTAAATGCCAAAGAACCACAACCAAAGGACCACAGCATTGGGTAATCCATCACAGCCTCTCATAGGATGCAAATATGGCCTCTCGGAACTGTGAGCACCACATGCACACTTCCAGTGATCAAATTTCCACCAGGCTATGTAATTAGGTTAAATCTGATGTGGTATGCCCTAGGTACCCAAAGTGGTACGCCAAGTGTAATAGGGGTTACGTGAATAAAAATGAAAAACAATCAGCGCCTACCACTCGCAATTATGAGTACGCCTGAACGCTACAAGGCACAAGTTGGTAATTGCTCTGTGTACTGTACATCATATGAACAAATAAGTACACTTGGTGATTATTTTGTACATTAAGAGTGTTTAATCTTGAAGATGCCAACATCAGACTGGAATAAAAGATATGTAGGATGGTTACTAACCTATTTATCATGTGTTAAAACGTAACCGTGCAAAAGACACAATTACTACAAACCCGGAATTACTATAAAATGCATTAACCGATTAATTATCTTCAATATTTCTAAAAGAGATGTAGGATGATTAGTTATCTATTTATCAGTGCTCCTGTGAAACTTCATCACAATGTGACCATGCAAATTGCACATTTTTGACCTGGAATTACTATAAAATGAATGAACCAATTATCGATCTTTGTTATTTCAAGTTAATAAAGATAAAAAGGTGTATGTTTTTTTAAGTGCAGGAGTAGGGGGTACATGGCTTCAGGTCAAATGTCTGAAGGGGTACGCAACTGTAAAAAGTTTGGGAACCACAGTGCATTTTTCAACGTTTCCATCATAAAGAATTCCTAGTATTCCCGTACCTTAACGTTTAACTGACTTACCAGTGGTACCGGTTGCTGTATTACAGTGTGGTATGCTTGTGTAGGGCAGAGCTGGGCGTATTTTTGTCCATTGATTGCTCGACAGAGAAGTGTCAGATTCATGTTACAATGGCACTATGAGAGGAACCAAGGAGTCTTTTTTGCAGACTTCAATAATCAGGGCTCGCCAGTCTTTTCTGTCATCCGCTCTGTCCATAAGCTCTATGTTATTGATATTTCCAATGACATTTCTTTTGTTGACATATGTTGTTTGTTGTTCAGATTAAGCTTTCTTCACTTGTTGTTTTCCTTAACATCATTTTTTCTGAACAGATACAGTATATTGTAGGAATTTGAACTGTGTTTTTTGAATTGCTGCCATTAGGGATCGTTTGCCAAATCTAATACTTCTTCATTAGTTTTCTCTTCCATCCATGACACGTGGACCAATTTTCTTTTCCCCTAGCCCGCTACCAACGAGAGAGGAACAGGAAGACAAAAAAAAAATACCATTTAAAAAATACTGTGGATTACAGGAGAAGCACTGCTATCCGCTGATTGGTTTACAGATCATTGTCACGTTCATCTTGCAATGGCGCTGAAAGAGGAATAGGAAGACCAGTACCATAAAAGTACCACAAAAAAAGGAATTGCCATTATGTGTTTGTTGTCAGCACTGTTAATCTTCTTTGTTTATAAGGACTGTATGCAACAGGTTCTCTGGCTGCCTCGAAAGAGCCAACATTCGATTGTGCGGCAAGCATCATATCTCGCCCTCTTCCTGCTTGGCGAACCTCCTCTTCCTGCTTTGAGTACATAAAGTACACACAAGCACGTGCAGTATGTTTGTTGTCAGGTAATGATAGCAGTTTGGCAGCATGGTGACTAGGGTTGTGAAACATGAACCGATACCAGCGGACATTCTGGTTTGAAAAGCGAGAGAGGTAGCAGCCTCCTCGATCGATAAGAATCAGCCATAAATCCTTAGATTAATGGATTTCAGAGACATGCACCAGGAGAGACTAGTAATAGTTTGACAGCACATCTCTAAAGCAACACCTGCCCGGACTGCCTGCGAACGGTTGTCGTGCATGCTCCATATATTACCACGTCTAAAGACGGGAATGGATGCAAATACAGTAGTACCTCGCATAACATAAACCTCCTTTTACGTAAATTCCACTGAACGTAAAGAATTTATGTCGAGTTTTTGCATCGTATTACAGAAGAAATTCCATATAACGTAAAGCGTCAAGCCGGTGCAGGTTTTTTTTTTTTCAATCAACTTTATTTATGCCTCAAGTCGGTGCAAGTTCAGACTAACACTTGGTGACGCCTTCTGACGCTTCACGCTCTCATTGGCTGATTTTCGGGGAACCGCCTCCGCTCTCATCTCATTGGCTGATTATCGGGGCACCCCTACGCTCTAATCTCATTGGCTGACTTATACAGCACGTTTGTGTGAGAGACAGACTTCTCCCTTCAACCGCCTTCATCTTCGTAGTCACCCTTAAACTAACTTAAACAATTAAGTTAAATTACAAATTAAAATTTTGCACACAGCATTATTGTGTAGTGCATGTGCGTTTGTCATGTTTTTTGTTTTTTAGTTTTATTCATTTACAGTAACCTTATTTATTACCCTATTTTATATTGGAATGTTACTCTACTATGTTTATGCTAACGTTTTCTTATATTTTCCCACCATATTTGGTGGACTTTGAATATTTTGAAGTGTTAAAGGGGTGAGTTTGGGAAGATCTTGGAACGGATTAGGCTATTTACATGTATTTTACACTTCGTATAACATAAAAACCCTATAACATAAAGGTTCTCGGAACGGATTATTTACGTTGTAGGGGCGTCTACTGTAGTAGCAGGAGTCTTTTCAACACATCAGCAAAACAAAAAGCTCACGTTTGGAACGTCTTCGGACAAGGGCCGAGAACTCGACACGCAAAAAGAGCAAGTCTTTTTGTGGTCATGTCTAAAAATAAATACATTTCACATGTGATTCTGTTGTTTTTGTGTGTGTACGTACTATGACATATACATGAATATGAGACAGCCGTAACGGCCATGAACACCAGTTAATTTACGCCAATTTATATGCAGTTTAACTCGCAATTGTGAAAAATAAATGCTTTCTGTTCTTTTACACCCCTCTTGGTAACATATGCTAGCCGGTGGGGGTGTTCTTATCATTTTTTGGTGGAAAAAAATGTAATCTTGAGCCAGTTGCATACAGTCCTTTTAATTAACAGCAAAGTTATTTGTTATGCTGTCATTCTATTTATGTAGCTGACTCAGTTATCATTATCCTGCCTACATTCCTTGCTTTAAGGGGAATTAGTGATGTAAATAGGACTGTGGCGACCTGAAATGAACTACACCACATGGTGGAAATGTAGTGTAAGTAAGTCTTCCATGCTAGTCCAGCCTCTTTAAAATGGTTGCGTGTCTGTTTTTGCATGTTTTTGGTTGCATGTTGGCACATAATTCCATAATGTTGGATGGCAGCTCTGTATATGACAACTGTGCACCCCCCTTTGGGACTGTGTGACTGTTTTCATGTTGTTCCTCTCTGCAGGAAATGCAATATTGCCAGTGCCCGAGGCTGCACCGTTTTAATGTCGTTACCATTGTCTTTTCTCCAACATCCACCCACGTCGTTCTATCTCTTCATCTCATTCTGTCCTGGTTCATTCTTGTCTCCAAGGCTTCTTTCTTCACTTCATGTGATTAAAGTAAAACACTCAGAGAGACATCATTCTATCTTTCTCTACTTCCTCCATACATCCAAAAGATACTTTACTTTCAGGTACAGTGGAACCTTGGTTCCACTCTAACTGTGACATACTTTAACCGAATCAAATTCTCCCATAAGAAATCATGTAAATCCAATTAATCTGTCAGAAAGCCAAAAATGTAAATACAAAACACGTTTTTATAGTTTTACTATTACAGTTTTACCTGCAGGAAATACTTCAAAATGCATATGAAAGCGATAAATTAATATTTTATTTCACTTTTACTTTGAATGGAGACGTGATTATTGACAAATAGGGGCAGCCAGAGAGACAAGGACACCACCTTGGTGTTTTGCTATGAGTTATTTCTTCAATTCAACAGTGTTTCTCACCTTCTCTGTCAAATGCTGGCGCTTGCAACTTCCTTTGGCTCTAATGTGGGTTATTTTGCAGCTGTGATCAAAGGAAAAGCAGAGACTTGTGGTGTCACTGGGGAAAAATCAAACTTAAAACTTTTATACACGACAACAACGCCACAAACCATCAGCATTTCAGTATGTTCGATGAAATTATGGAACGGCTTGAGCAAGGAACTCAAACAATGCACTAAGATGAGCGATTTCAGTGACTAGAAAATTGACAAAATTTGATACTTGACTGCTATTTTTTCTGCTATTTATCACATTATTGCTTGATCATTATTACATTATCATTATCAATGTCGATGTATTCAACCAGAAGAGAGTGTACGTGGAATACAGGAAGTGAACACATTTATTGCAATTGATGTAAAACGAATGGGGGGTAGGATTAACTTCTTCCTACTCCTTTTGGACATGTGGAACTGTGAATTGTAAAATGTGATGTATTCCAATGCAACTTATTCAACTTGTTCAAATAAATGAAACCATTACTATAACTGTGTTAGTCAGCAAAGAACTACAGTCAACCGCTGATGACATCATAGACGGGCAACGGAGCTGACTTCCCGTTCCTGTTCCCATGTATTAGCAATCTAATAGGGTGCTAGCAAGGATGTTTTGTTATGAAAATACATTAAGAACACACTTACACTCACGCGGTGTATTAGCACTATAACATGAATGATGCGCGGCATATTGTACGCTATCCGTAAAATGTATGCAAAGAGAGGCAAAATGTTGCCATAAATGTTTTACTTTAAACACGCTAACCGGGGAGTACACTAACAGAGGTTCTACTCTCTATGCCTTTATTACATTCGGCCATGTTTCTTTCGCTTTCGGCGTGTTTGTGGTTTGCCTCATTTGCAGGATGTAGTATATTGACACTGGCTTTGCATTTGTGGATTTGCTTCAAATGGGATTTAAAAGTTCAGGCGGCTCGGTGCAAGGGCGAGGAAATTGAGATAAAATGAAAATCATAAAAGGGAGACAGAGGTCATTTTGTGAGAGATGAAGCAGATGACGGAAAGGAGAGACCGGGAGTGGTTTATGTGCTTGTAACACTGCCATCACTCTCCCAACCTCCCCGCAATGTCAGTGTCCCTCAAAATGTAGCTTTTTAGCCATTATAGTTAATTCATTCAGGCAAAGACTTGGCCACCACATGTGGCTCATGTGAGGGAACACATGCATGCTTTAGTCAAATGATGCTGTGTTTCTTGCCACTCTCCCCCCATTAAACACACACTGATCCATACATCATAGGACTAACCATGCACAGGAGAAACATTGGCTCAGGAGGAGCTGCTCAGTCTGCATCCTTATTTGTTAATTTATGGCCTCAGCTCACTTGGGTGGCCCACACAAACACACACACACACACACACACACACACAGACACCTCAGTTACATGCAGTATTAGCCAATCTGTCTCTGTGGTTCTAGATTGTGGACCACTGGAGCGAGTGATAAGCTGGAATGAGAGAGGACAGAACTGAATGCAAGAAAAGTACCAAAATGCCAATGGAGTGTGCTGGCATATATTTATTTTTTTCTATCTGCCAGGTGCTTTATCAATGGGTATAAACCACCGGAGCATATGATAGGGTTATGCAATGGCTGGAAAGCGGTGGATGGATTAAATGAAAGGGGTTAGAGAGAAAGGTGATCTATAGGTCTTGCTGAGGGATGAGTGGCGCCAAAATGCAAGGTTATGATCAAGTCTGGGCAGAGACAGAAGGACAGAAAGTGGGTCTCTCGAGTTCTATATGTGGAAATTTACTATAAATTCTGTTTATGCTGAGTTATAAAGCCCCTTACCCATATTTTTGGTAGGCAGAGAAAGATTGGGTGGCATACAAGACAGAGGGAAAGTGAAGTGGGAATCTTATCTTGGGATGGGATAGAGAAAAGCCTTGGCGTAAATGAGGGTGGATGAAGTAGAAAATCCAAGTACCTCAGTGTGTGTGTGAGCTACCGAAAAAGCTTTTTAAGAGAGGCATTTTTTGCATAGTGTTCAACATTTTGTGGCGTGAGCAGAGCCTCGGGTGCTGTCCGCTGTGCTGAAACAAAGCCCCACACAGACATCAAACGACCGACGTAATAAAGTGGAAGTCTCCGGCTGTTTCACTCAGTATGTTCACATTCAAGGAAATCCAACCTTTGCATTAAACCAATTTAAACCAGCTTTTAAAAAATGTATGTAAACACCTTAATCAAATTGTGTTTGACTCTTAACACACAGAGTATTACAAAAAACAGATTCATCTTGCATTTATACACTTGATTGGTCAACTTCTGAATTGGTCTTTCTGCACATGCGCCACAGTACAACAGTACACTCTGTAAGCTAGTGGAGGTCATGGCTAGTGCCAAGGAGAAGCCAGAGCTTGAAAACCTTCTTCTGAAGTTAAAGTCCCTTTTGGGAGCACTTTGCCTTTCCTATCTATCTACTGTCAGGTTGTCACAAGAATTGATGCCAAGTCGATATCAACGTGCAAAAAATACACCTGCTTTTTTCTTACTTCTCCCTCGGCGAGCTGTATCATTCTTGACGGAACTGATGTGGGCAGCATACGCATATGAGTAGCGTAGCTTGCAAATGACCAAGATCCTTGTTGTTTCTCTTACCAGATCTGTCTTAAAAAAAATGGTTCATCAAGTATGGAAAAATATCGCATCAACTACTGTAGGCTTATCGATAATCCAGGTGGTAGGAGTCGTGTGTGGAGATGAATGCAGATGAATGAAAACATAAATATTAAAAAAAACAACATGTAAACGGTGCTTTCGAAATTTTCAAACCAAAAAATTAAACACTATGAACCTAGCGAAGCACCTGAAAGACAGGCACCCCGACTTGTTTAAAGAATTCTAGGTGAGAAAGTGTCAGTTTACTATCACGTGTGTCACGTTATACATGACCTGAATATACATTCCGTTATTTGGGCTTGAGAACCATCTCACCACTTTGTCCGACGGTCCTTGAACGCACTATAGTGCGTGTGCTAACTTTCTCCAACGCTGCGCAGATCGACTCCTACACTGTATTTTTCCCATTTTTCTTTCAACTCATATTTGGTCCCAAATGCTGATACTATGTGGGAATGCATAAAGTTAAGTTTTGATGACGTTATTGAGTGCTAATGTGCACATTTGTTGGTGCACAACCTCAAGTTAATTCATGCTAGTGCACTGCTTTTTACCATGCACATTATAAACAGCGACGTAATAATCTTTTCTCTGAAAAACAAACCCCAGGCTCGTACTGTTGGATGGTGGGTCTGTATTCATTTTGTGCTTTTAATTTGATGTTGTTACTGTCCAGTGAAAGGCTTTGTGTACATGGCGAGGAGGACATTGCTGGAAGAGAATACACCACAACCAACGACCAAAGACTTCTTAGCACTAACAAACCATGCAGTGGTAGAAGCTTTTTTCCACCTATTCAAAGTCAACTGGAAAAGTCGCCCCAGGCCAGCTGTACCAGACGGACAATCGTCCATCCAGTCAGTCACCATGATATTGATTCTGATATATAGAGCTTGATATCACAGCTATTTACACAGCTCTACACTGCAGCTACTGTATATACAGAGTCCATCTAGCCGTGTACAAACAAAACAGGGGATGTGGGCTAATACTGTACAGTGGGCCTGTTACCTTTCGATAGTGGTGTGAGGCGTTGTGAGCGAAGCGCTGTATTCGATGTTAGCTCCTACAATAATAATGTCGCTGTAGCTTGGTTAATATGCATGTCAGTTATGTAAATGGAACATTGTGGGCGTTTTTTGGAGGTCTTTTTTTTAGAGGGCTTTATAGTCGAAATACTGTAGGTATGTTCCATTACGGACATTGTTAACATTGTTTCTCATTTTAGAGTGAACAGAAAATGGAAAAAACATGTTTGTTCATGTCTCACATAAGGATTGCGGATGATGGGCAAAATTCCCCCCAAAAAGTGCAGTTTTTCTTTAAATGCACACTTGGAGTGTTGCTTTCAATGTTGCGTGATGCCCTTATGTGAGAAATAATACAATTGAAAAGCTATTGGACGACATCTTGATTGATGCCATCCATTGCGTTCAATAAGATAAGTGGGACACTCACAATAGGTTCCCGCTTAAGTAAGCTCATATCATTTTTCAAATGTCTCATAGCATTGATTTATGATCATTGCACTGCTCTCGTTGGCCTTTTTATTCTCTATAATGAGCGGAATCGATTTGCTGGTGTACACTTTCTGACAATACATATAGATCTTGATATCGTGCAGAGCTGGTTCTTTTACTGCGTCCACTTCCACTGCAGCTGCACCGGAGATGCTAAATGTATAGATGACCAATCAAATGCCTCTTACTGAAGGTCCTCCTGCCCTCAGCGGAATATAAAGGTTGTGGAAGAATTTCTGCACTTTTGAACATTTGATGACACACATTCAGTGACTTTCTCTGGTGCCTTGTTTATAGATTAAAGGAAAACTGCACTTTTCTTAAAAATTTTGCTTCACACTGCACAGATGCACGGGGGCAAACCCAAACAAACATGTCTGCCGTGTGGAACCTGTATGCAATGTGTTTAGCGTGATGTCGGTTTTGTTTGTGGTGGAAAGCAGTTCCGCCTAGTTGCTGAACTGCTCAAAACAATGTGTTTAAAAGAGTAGTACATTTGCCCACAAAAAAAGTCAGACCTCTCAATGGCTCTGCGATATTTTCTCTCTGTCCGTATCACTGCACGCTGCCGCTTGTCCATTGTTGTGTATGCGCAGATGGAGACCGGTGCAACGCAAGATTGTTAGAATTGCGGCGGTCTTCATCCCCGCATGTAAACACACATATGGTTCCTTTATTCAAATCATATAGCTAATAGCAGGGGTGCAGCAGGGAATTCTGGGCCCCATGAAAAAACAGTGGGCCCCCCTTTTTATTTTTTTAAAATGATCTACTTTTGGAATTGTTTTAACTTTTCCCGCCTGTGCAGTGCCCCTGGCCAATAGCCCTCATAAATAAACTGAAAAATGTACAGTTAATCCATGTGATCTGTATCGGCCAAGCTCACTCATGAATGATCGGTATTGGAATCGGCAGCACATAAAACCCTGCTCAACAGCCCTCCTCTCAATATCTGTGAGCAAATGGATGTCATTAAACTCCTTATCCATTCCATAGGTCATCCACACAGAATAAAAGCACAGAAAGATACTGACAGATGACAAACAACAACAGGTCTCAGTGAGGTGTGCACCACTATGCGCCGTCAGACAAGATTCAGTATGTCTTGGCAGAGCTCTGATGGAAGGATTAACACAATTTATAATTATTTAATAAGGGAAGGAAAAAAAACTCCCAAAGGTGTTCACTTGGAAACTGTAAAAGTCCGATCATACAATTCACATAATTCCCATACTCATTTCAGCCTTGAACCTCTATTCATGTATACTTTTCAGCATATAACGCATAAAAAATACAATTGTAACCACATAAAGTCATTCACACTGGGCTACTGTGTTGCATTCCACAAAGCTTTATTGCATTGCAATGCCACATGAATGGTAAAGAGTAGAATGCATATTTAGAAATGACATGTAGTACACAGGGACTGTGTGTGATGAATATAGATTTACTTGCTGTCACGGCACTGCTTCAAGGTCAGCGCTCATCAAGGGGACTCAACCAGAGCCTGCATGCATGTCCTTTAGGGACATGTAGAGGGTTCAACAAATTATACAGTATATGATCTTAGCGTTGTGTCGACCACGTTGGGGAGGAGATACAGTATGTACACTGTATACAAAATAGCTTATTGGGTACGAGATCAATACAGACTAGCCTGAACAAACATATTTTTAATTGAACTGAGTCACAGAATAATGCATTTTGAAATGTTTATTGTCTCCCAAATTATGACATAATTTCAACATTATTATGAAACTAAATGAGCTACTGATGTTACGATATATATTAGGGATTAGGGACATTGGTAAAAAAAAAAAATATTGGTCAATATTGGTATTGGGTTTTTTTTCCCTATAATGAAACCTGATTTTTAAAAATGCTGAATATAGGCCTATGGGCTCCCGTATTTTTAGGTGCACAAATGATGACCTCATCAAACTGCACATGAAGTGTGTGTGGCTAGTGACAAGCTTGCTCGCTCCTGACTAACCTTATGTCTGTGGTGTCTCCTTCGGACATTAAACTTGCGATTTGCAATGACTGCAAAGTGTTGGTTATGCGAGGCGGAACCAAAGGCTTCTTCCTACAATACTTCCAATTCCCAGTGCAAAAGCTATCAATTGGAAAATGTGTATCACACTGGATAACCAGCCCTTTTCTATTTTGCAAGGAGAAGAAAAGCGCAACACTGGGAACAGCCAAGATCCTGCGCAGAACCCTCAAACTCCCAGGCCTTTGGTAGTTGAAGGAGAAGGAGATACCGCGAGAAAACAATTATATATATATATATATATATATATATATATATATATATATACTGTATATTAGGGATGCTCCACTCTGGGTTTTATGCTGCCAATACCGATCATCCATGAGTAAAATCGTGCGATACCGATACCGATCACATAGATAAAGTGTAAATGTTTAAATGTACTATTGGCTATATCAGGGGTCACCAAGGTTTTTCCTTGTGAGAGCTACTTTTACAAAATGAAAATGGCCAAGAGCTACTCTTTTTTGCAACATTAATTTTCATAGCTTATTTCAACCCAAACAAAGCGAATATGCTTGTTTTACCAGAACATGAACAAAATGCTTATATCCACAACTCATATTTTGTATTTCAGAATGCATTTCTTTCTAGTGTTCTCACATTAACTGAAAACCCGAATGAAAAGCAGGCTTGCAGGCGCCTCATGTGGTCATGGAGGGCTCACGTTGGTGACCCCTGGGCTATATGATATGAAAGGGGAACCATAAAATGTACTCACTTTTTCTAAATCACTGGTGAAACAGGATCAAGCGCCTTCTTTAAGGAGAATTTGGATGCAAGATCAGCTTGGTTGCGCTCCAGCAGGACCCCCAGGCATTCCGACAAATCCATTCACTTTTTGGGCTATCCGCCTTATGGGCTCCACACACAGGAGGTGACGGGCAGCTGCGATTGGCAGGGCTCGTCGCCTGCACATGGCGGGCCGTGCTGTGGCCGGCTACACTGGTGGGCGAAGCATTCACATGCAGAGTGAATTGTCAATACCGGCCGCTTTTCCTCCTCTGAACGACTGTGATATCCCCAAATTCCTCCACATCTGACAGCCAATCTAAACCGTGGGAGACTCGTACAATTCGCTCTGGATGTCGGTGCGTCACTTGACGGTGTGGCTGGTCGTAGCCCCTCGCCGCCTCCTGTGTGTGTGGTTTGCTGCGGTGGGTTTTGCCGGTCGCGGCTGTTTGTCGCCTCCCGCACACACGGGCACTACATTAGCCGCCGCCCGACAGATGATCACATTGCGCGCCTCAATAACTCACCACACCCTGCCAAGTGCCCGCCCCCCAAATGCCACGCAACGTGACACCCCGGCGAGACATTTTCCGTGGCATGTTTTATTTTTTTTTTATTCTCATCAGAGAATAAAACTTTTTTCCACCTTTCAATATCTCATGTTTCATGCTCCCTGGCAAAGACCTAAACGGGCAGTTTTGTGGCGTTGAAGGAGACGAGGTCTTTGAATTCATTTTTTTCTTTTCCCACAGATGCCGTCTGAGGGTTATTTCGCTGCAGTCGGCACCAGTAAGGGTCTTAATGTGGGTTGAAGACTGCCCTGTGTCTTGATGGACAGCCAATCGGATCCTCCGGCTCAGCGCAGGTGTGATTTTTTTGGGGTCTACCACTTGACTTTTTTGTTCCATAATGCTCAGGATCTTTCAAAAAATGTAGAATGACTGATTCACTGTGCCCAACCTCAGCAGCAATGGCACGCTGGGAGAGGCCTTGCTTATGCAGCTCCACAATCCGACCACGTTCAAAAAGAGAAAGCTTTTTAGCTTTAGCCATAAGGAGGGCATGACAGTGTGAATGCCTGACAGAAAATGAATATTTTGAGCAGATTTTGGCTTTTATAGCTTGTAGTCTTAAACTTTTGATCAGGTGATAAACAACCTATTTCAGTTTGGGTTTTTTTGTTTTGTTTAAATTACAAGCTCCAAATGTTTTTTGTCTCACTCCCCCTTCTTGTTTTTGCATATTGTAGCTCTACTTAAACCCTCATTAAGATCCAAATGGGCAAAATGCAAATTCTAGCAATATTTCAACTAGTCTTTTGATCAGGAGTGTAATTTCAAATTGTTGTCCTGCTCCAAACAATGAGACATTCTCATTACATGCATTACAATGCCTGATATGTTTCGTGTGTCTCTCATTTTGTTTTGTTTCTTTCTCCATCGCCTCCTACCTTTACAGTGTTTCACTTGCACAGCTTTCTAATAAAACAAGTGTATTTTTTAACAACAGACTCTAACATTACTGGTTTTATGCCATGGTGAGTAATGTTGTATCCCAACAATAGGCCAAATAGAGTGGCTCATCTCCACCCTGCTTCTTTATTCCTCCTCTGCGTACCTCCCCCTTCTGTCTTTTTCACCCGCATAAAGGGCCACACTGACCACACAGTAATTCTCTTATACCACAAAGGAATACTCATTTAGTAACACAGACCAATCATTTTGATCAGATTGGCAATACTTGACCCACGGGTGTTTTGCAGGAGGGGGTTAATTGCATTGGTGGGGTGGGCTGGAGTTTGGCGAGAGGTGGGGGGGTGGTATTGTCATTGAGGCAGACCAGGATCGAATCGTAATGATATCACAAAGATGATGTGAATGCTAAATCAACAAACTATTCAACTATTCATAAGGCAGCTAATGAAGTGACCTTCGATAAGGGAGATAGAATCAGACATGAACAGTGCAGGCTGTGAAACGTCTACACACACACACACACACACACACAGACATTTGTTCTCAGCCTAAGGTTTTGCAGCACATCCTGACCAGCTGCTCGAGGCACTTGAGCAAGACTGTTCAGAAGGAGACATGATCATGTCTTTACGGGGTTGGGTTGTTAAAGGACATCTGCTTACGAGACTCTTGAAAAATACTTGCAACTTTACTGGAGTCAGAGGGAATCAAATACAGTGAAACCTCTGAAGTCAGGCACCATTTGTCTTAAAATCTTGGTCACCCTCCGGTTCAAACAATTTTCCATTAAAAATATAATGGGAATAGATCCCCGCTTTCCAGAGGAGATATGTTTCGGAACCACCAGTGATTGGCCAAAAACGGTGAGTAATTGATATGGTAATGGTTTAGAACATGCATGGAATTTACAATGGATTACATCACATAGTTCAAATCACAGATCCACATGCCCAAAAGGAGTAGGAAGAAGCAAAGCTTATTTAATCCTACCCCTCGTCCTTTTCACCTCAATTGCAATACATTTATTCACTTGCAATGTAGTCTTTACCAGTTAATACATGGGAAAATCATACAATGGAAAATGATAAAGTAATGTAACAATGCAATAATATAATTGTCAAGGTTTTTCCTCAATCATAATAAATAATAATCACATAATTAGTGTAATAATAAATGACTAATAATGAGTTTAAATGGACATAACTGAACTTAATTGTAATAATAAATGAGTACTGACAATGAACTCACAAGAATGAAGAGTAATGAGTGTTGTAGTGGTTAGATATAGCATTGTGTACACAGTGGTTCAACACTCTTCTTCCTTGTATTTTGCAAACATCAGCTGTTTGTATTGTTTATTGAAGTCGCTCTTCTTGGTGATTTGTTTGCGTTCCTTTCTCAATCCGTTCCATAATTTGATTCCACACACTGAAATGCTGTGGGTGTTTAGCATTGTTCTCGCGTATAAGTGTTTTAAGTTTCATTTTTCCCTCAGATCATATTTGTCCTCTATTGTTAAAAAGTATTGTATGACATTTTTGGTTATTGTTTGCTTTATGCATAATTTTAGCTGTTGGAAAATTTACTAGATCAGCAAATTTTTCAATTTGTGAGTTTAGAAATAGAGGATTTGTATGTTCTCGATATGCGGCGTTATAGATTATCCTAACTGATCTTTTTTGCAGTACATTTAGCAAATTAAGAGTTCTTTTATAGTTATTATGCCATATCTCCACACAATAAGTTAGATATGGTAATACCAGAGAGCAGTAAAGAGTATGGAGTGATTTTTGATCAAGGCCAAATTTGTATTTGCACGTGTGTGTCCTTTCTGCTATTACCAAATAGCGTTATTTTAGTTTTACTTAGGTTCAAGGACAATCTATTTTTATCAAACCATCTTTTAGTATAGTCAGTTCCTCTGTGACTGTTTTCAGTAGCTCTTGTGTGCTTTCCCCAGAACAAAAAACAGTAGTATCATATGCAAATAATACTAACTTTAGGTCTTTTGTCACTTTACATCGTAATTTAAGATAATCTATTAACTTGTCTTCACCTCACTGCAAACTTTCAGGCCGGATTGACTGTTGAAGTCAGTGTTTGTGTAGCCAAACAAACTTTTATATATTTTATGTATTATTTGATGTATTATGTGTTATTTTACAGCACACGACTATGTTGCATTCAAGGGCTGCCGAACAACATGCAAAATCTCAATGCTTGGCAAAAAATCATTATCATTCGGAAAATCATTATCAGTGACATTATCAGTCTACGGTGAAAGTATTTACAAGTGACTACCAAGAGATTAGTTAGATGTGTTTTCTGTGAAAAAAGGCCTATTTTCTGAAAAAAAAAAAAAAATAAAGAAGAATTTTTCGACCAAAAATCGCCAAATCTGCGGGGCCATGAATTCCGAATCGAGAATGTGCAGGGATTGACTGCAGTCTGTTGCAGGGTCAAACTGTCACCACGATTAGTTCATTTAACTTATTGTTTTTATTTATTTTCTGAACACTGGTTGAGACCAGTGGTGTGCAGTCAGGGGCAACAAATCCTTCTCTGCTGGCCAAACATGATCAGAAGCGCTGACCTACATTGACAATTTAAATTGTAGGTATGTGTTCCATGAAATTGCATTAATTTATTCCAGCAGTCAATTATTTTCGTTTAGTAGTTTGTCTCTTGACTGCACTGCTTCCACTAGTGTATGTGTATGTTTTTTTTTTTTTTTGGCCAATCAGATTTCAGCTTCTACGTGTTGACATATCAATGTAATCTGCCCGACGCCTTCAGAATATACACAGTATTAGCAATGCAGCTGTTATTTTTAGCCAACCAAACTTCATATTCGCCTCGTTGATTCGCCGGCCCACAAGGACATCAGAACATTTCCGTCCTCTGATTGGTTGATCAGAACAAAAGTGTTCAACAAGCCATGTTATGCCCACAATGGCTGACTGAAGAGGAGGAAATATCATCTCTGGTGACTGCAAGTATTTTACTTAAAATGTTTTAAATTTTTATGTATATTATTTATTTATATTTTTTAATTCTGCCAAGAGGCAGAATTGGATATTCTCTGACTGTGTTTCTCTGACTGATTGTAAATTAATTACATAAAACTCCCATGTTGTGATCATAGAGTGAGCGACACGGGTTAGGTAATTTTGGACATCGTCTTCCAATGTTCACACTGGAAGACGATTTGAAGGCAGATGGAGTGAGCAGACCAAAATAGCATCCAAAAAGACCACAAGCACACACATGCAGAGTTTGTTTCTGATTACTAGAAGAGAAAGATTGTCATTAGCTTAATCAAGCCAAGCAGTAAAAGAAACCTGTAAAAAACAAAGAAGCCATCATTCAATTGAACTGATGTTGGTTCTGTCTCATTTTTGCTGTGTGTATTCCGATTTGCATAGAAGGAGACTCAAGGGGTGACATGGACACTAATTTACTCTTTGGAGACGTTCACATGTGTGCATGCAGAGAGGTGGGCTGCTCCCCGTTGGGCCACCTGGCCCTGTGTGATAGCACTAACTCAATAAAGAATGAGGAGCGACTAACTGGCAGAAGCTGTCAGACTACACAGTCTGGTGTGTATGCGCACGCTGTACTGTATGTATGAGCACATGTACACACACAACACTATTTGTCAACATGTAAAACCATGTATGTACAACCTATGGGCATATAAAATGACATTAATTCTGATAAAAGAGAAGGGACTGGAGGTCGTTACTTGAAAGGGCACAACACTTCTGACAGGTTATGGTATCTCCACTGAAGCTTGTGCTTCAGCTCATGGAGGCTCACAGAGAGATAGTAAGACCCTGATTTAATAACCCAGCAAAAATGTCACTTCTAGGGAAGCTGAGCTTCACTGGGGGTCTATGGAGCAGGTCCTTCCTTTTGACTGACAGCAGTCAGAGGAGTGAGCAGAGTTTTTTTCCCGGTCCCATGATGAGACACAGTCACGCAGGTTTGAGCGGAGACAGCTGTGAGAGCAGAAGTCTCTTCTGGAGTGAATTCTTTAACAGACAGCAATTCAAATTTGCAGCTATTTTCCCGCTTTGTACATATTACATTACTATATTGTTTTTGACGATGACAGACAGAAATCATATTAAATGTATGTCGGAACCCAATGAGCTTCCCCTGTTCCTCTGTCAATCAGAATATTCTGTCGCACAATGTAGCAGCGACAGGGGTGTAACAGTGCATGATGTCCCAGAAGTGCTTCATTGGAGTCAGGCCTGGGGAAGGGGTTGGCATCAGTCAATAGCATCAATTCCTTCTTCTCATCCAGGAAATGCTGAAATACTCCACTGACATGAGGCTGGGTATGGACCAGAAGAAATATGAAGGTCCACTGGACCAACAAATGGTCTGACAAAGGGTCTGAGGATCTCAAACCAGTGACTCTGGCTAGCACATGGACATTCTCCACAGCTTCTCCAGATGCTTTCATCTGTGAATAGTGCCAATGGTGAAACTGCCAGTAGTTTTCTGGTGTTGTGGTGCACTGTGACAGGATGTGAGCACAGCACTACTTGTGGACGTCAGGCCCTCATGCTACCCTCACAGACTCTGAGTGGTCCTCTGGAGGTCAATTTGTTGGGCTCTGGCAGTGGTCCTTGCATTAAGGACCAGATAGCCTCCGACCTGGTTGTTGCTCTCCTCAGGCCCTCTTCTCATGGTACTGGCCTTTCTCATGGTACTGTATCTCCACCACCATACGAACACAAAAAACCTTCTGGCCATCCTGGAGGAGCTGTACTACCTGAACTACTTTTGTGGATATCACCTCCAGATATCACCTCATGCTACCTACTACAGTGGAAAAGGTAAAATTATTCAAGAATCAGCTAGAAAGGATGAAAAGAGGGAAATGGTCTGCGGCCACCTTCTGCAAAGACGTTCCAAAATAGCAGTTGTCTTGCTAATTGCCACACAATCAATACGGAGAGATCTGAGTTTCAAAGATTCAATCCAAAAACCTGCTTGCTGTGAGGCAGTAATCCAACTTCCATTATTTTGGAATGGCTAAAAAATAAACTTGAAATTCAAGCAAATTAGTTATTGAGCACCCTTCTGGAACAGATTATGTTAAATTTTTGAGGGCTTGAACTACTAATGCTTTTCTATGGTAAATCTGTGTGGAGGGCTAATAGGACAATTAGAATTAATACTGTTATGTTTCATTATGTGTTCAATTGTAAAATGAGGAGACTGACAATCGCCTGTGATTTATTTGTTTCCATGAACAGCTATTGAGAGAGTTGAGGAGCAGGAGGAGAATGTGTGGCTAGTGTTTTGTCATGGTAGATGACATGACTCAGCAAACTGCCTCTATCCCTTTTTTAATAGAGCATTTTTAGGGCCAGACTCTCTCCTCCGATACCAAACTCATACCACTCTTCTTTACGAAACAAGATTTACTAACCGTGCGATATGTAATATTAATTTGGGCAAATCCAATGCAAAAAAATCCAATGCAAAAACAAAAGTGCAGCAACAGTAATGAATATATTGAATTAAAGGATCTAAGTAATTTTATATAAAAGTAAAATTTTATATACGACTTATTACATCAGATTGTGTACACTAAGGTATGGCAGAAACAATATGTCCCCAGCTAAATGTCATTCATACCCATTTACTCTTAATGGGATAGATAAACTAATCAATGACCATGCATAACCACTCCAGGGAAAAGTTAACACACACATGCATTGACACAACACACATGTAGTCGTATAGTTTTTATAAAACAACCAATTGTCACGCGGTGACTGAGTGGCTATCATGTTGGCCACACACTCATGAGATTGGAAAGACCTGGGTTCCAATCTCCGCTTGGGCATCCCCGTGTGGAGTTTGCATTTTCTCCCTTTGTGGGTTTTCTCCAAGTCCTCCCACATTCCAAAAATATGCATGTTAGGTTAATTGGTGACTCTTATTGTAAATTGAATGTGAGTGTGAATGGTTGTTTTTCTGGATGTGCCCTGTGATTGACTGGTGACCAGTCCAGGGTGTACTGCCCAAAGTCAGCTGGGATAGGCTCCAGCATACCCCACGACCCCAATGAGAATAAGCGTCATAGAAAATGGATGGAGGGACAGTTAATCTGAGTTAATTTACAGTACACCCTGAACTGGTCGCCAGCCAATCGCAGTCAGATTAACTGTATATGTGGTAATATGTGTAAAAATGATGGACACCCCAATGGTGTGGTTCTTATACTCCTGAACCTTTTTGGCACAACATGCACCCCTACTGTGTTGTTGACTGAAAGTGTGTGCACAATGATTGTACACATTGTTTTTCTACACCCACAGGTCAAGTCACCCAAAAAAATTACACAATAACTACAATTAGTAGAATGAAATGTCCATGCAGACACACAGGTCCATCCAAAGCTATATCCTAACTAGTCTGACTGGATGGATAATTATGCAATGTGTACTCATTAAGTACCTGCAGAACGCCCTGCAGCAAAACCATTAAGTGCTTCCTTGCATTAAGAAGACGTATGAATTTACGCATGGGGGACAGACCCATTCATTACCAACCCACATGCTGACAGGATCCATCAGATCTAATGATAATTGATGATCTGTAGTCTTTGATGCACTCAAAAGGTCACACGATAAGAGGGTTCGCGTTCAGCATTAGTTTCCCTGCTGCTGATTATGTGGCACGTTTAAGCAACAAAATGTAGTCATAAACAAGGTAGAGCATAAATGTGAATCCGGTGCATGCATTCTTCATCTTATTTAAATATCATAGAGATGGCCAAAATGTTACTGAGTGATGCATATGCCTACAGTCCTGAGGCTCCCAGAAGGGCAGACCTTTATAATAACAGAAAGCTTTGGCCATATGGGCAGGTATAGACAGACCTGCCAGCTCCACCCACCAGCTGATTCCCACCCACTACACCAGCAGTAGAAAAGAACAAACAGGATGGCAGAGTGGGATGGATGAAAAGCTTCATTCAGGCATTAATATTCAAACAGTTCAAAACAATTCATTGACTTTGAGAAGTAGCCTTATGGTTGCCATTTGTCACAGCTTGTTGTGCTCTGGTTCATGACACACTATATCGGCAAAGATATTTGGACATGAAAGAAACTATGGAGTTGGTCTCCACCTTGCAGCTATAACAGCTTCTGTTCTTCTAGGAAGACTCTCTATAAGATCTCGGAATTGTTATCCATTAATCCAGAAGAACATATGTGATGTGAGAGGCCACTGAGACAGGGCCTGCTGACTCATCATCTTTGTTCTAGTTTGATAGGGATGAGGTCTGCAGAGGTTTATTAACATTTGATCATTCAATACACATAACGTCAGCAAAATTGCATGATATTTGTCATGGCATTTTCTTGCAATTTGTTCAGAGTTAACAGCTACAACAGCATGTTCTTATGAATATACAGGTTGATGAGTTACCTGCAATGCAGAAACTGCAATACATTGTCCAAGAACAAGTGACAAAAATTGTAAAACATGGTAAATATTTCAACATCGGAGTACACATTGAACACAGGGAATATGGCTTTCAATCAGTGGTGGCTGCTGGTCATACAAGGAGGGGAGGCTCATTTTTTTCCGTCCCACATCATAAATGTGTTTATTTATTTACAGTATATGTAAAATCCAGTATCTGCCATGATGTGCAGCAAGCTAGCAACTAGAGCTGCGGCATCAGGCTAATGTGTGACCGGCTGTGAGCGTGAGTGATCGTGACGGAGGAGAGTCTCTGCAGCTGCCGCTGCTCGTTGGGGACAGAAACTGCAGAACAGGACAGAAACCAAGTGACAAAAGAGAGTCGCCAAACAAAACGCTGGTCGTTCTTAACAAAGACAAAGTCGCTGGGAATTGTTAAAGTCTCCGGATCTGCTCAGAACAACGGAATGAAAAACTTGGAAAATGCTCCGGTGGAGGGTTGTACTTTAAGATCACTCGTTCGCTCAATTCACAGTCAATCAAAAAGGGATTCCGCCTCAGACAGATCATCCAATTGTCATGCAAAAGCTGAGCGTCCAGGCCAGCCCACTGTCTCATAGACCCCCAGAGATACTGGGACAAAGCCCAGCATTTATCCAATGACCGTCCAGTTCACGCAGTGGAACAACCTATTCTACGCTTCCCCATCCAAGTCAGTAGACGCTCCTGCTGTGTAAAAGCGCAGTGGACATTTGAGGGGAAGCTGAGCTTCCCTTGCTGTCTTAGAGCAATCGCCACTGCTTTCAATGTTATTGTTTCAATGTTATTGTTTACAGCGAGAACAAGATTAACATGTGTTTTGGTGTCATGAGCACTTTAAAGCTGGATACACGTAAAACTAGCTAGCTGCCACGAGTCAGGCAAAATGTGTAAACAAAGATGCCAGAAAAGTCGAATGGTATTGAAAGGTGAGCGATCACACAAACTGGCATCAATAGGCTTAGCCTGTGCTAGGTGTGCTCCATGTAAGGCTGTCATACGTTTCACTCACTCGGGACATGTCGTGTGTGGGCATCGATTGCAAGATGGCCGTACTGTCTTCCTACGGCATCTATGGCTATCATGACCGGGGGAACCAGAGTGTAAGGTGCATTAATGTCGGATACGCTATGTGAGCAGCCGCTGTGCGTCTACGGAGAGAGAACCAGAATGTACAGTTGGAGGAGTTGCCCAAAGTGGGAGGAGCCACTGCCGTGGTTGGGCAATGTACACAATGCAGTTTTAAACTTGCGAGACAAGCACTCCTCTACCTTGCCCTTGCGACCTGGCTGTGTGTGCGCAGAAAATAACTTGCATCCTGATTTTCTTCCTACGGGCTTTGCATGCTGTCTGCGGGTTTGAAAATCCATGTGGGCCACGTGCATGTCTCTTGCAATTTTCCTCATTTTTGCATTTAGCCAGCACAGAGGAGCACGTACGTCAGCATGTAAGGCCCGCTCAGGATCCAACAGTGTAAGTTATTGCAAACAGGTCTTAAAATTTCTTAAAATTTCGATCAAGAGTGTGTGTAATACTCAATGAATCAATGAATATGAAATCATGGGAAAGTAAACAAAAAAATAGGAATAGATTGACATGAACATGAAACCATTTGACATGTTGTTAATACTGTATGTTGACAATCAGAGAATGTCATATAAAGTGCACGTGCAGAACAAGTGCGTAACTGCAGCTTTTCGGTTATATAATGTCATGCTTTGGCAGTGCACCAATGTCATGGCCTGCATCATTTGCACTTTCCAGGCTCCTCACCACCAAACTGCATCAATCCACCTCCTATTCCTTCAATTACAATCTATTGATTAGCTGACATAGTGGTTACAATCAGGCCTAGACTAATTCTGTGCCACGGTATGATAATAACGAGGCTTAAAGTTAAAGTTCACCACAACACTCACTTTTTAATACCATTATTCATATTGTTTATTTACAATATGCGGGGGACGTGCATACTTTATTGATGCCAAAGGCAAAGTTTAAGAAGTCACAGGTTCCACTGAGAATTGAACTCTGATTACTGATTCAAAGCCCAGAAGCTAACCATTACTCCATTGAACCATGCATTGTAATAGCTGCTGTAGTAATTTAACACAGGACCATTGCATTATATTTGTAGTCAACAGTAACCTAAATACCCTACAGCAGTCTTATTCACCTGCATTGCATGGATGACATCACACCAGCCCACGAGTTTGTTTTTGCGAGTGAGGAAGCAAAGATCAATAACTAATGCTTTTTCCAGTAGATCCTTAAGCAGAGCAGTGCGCTCCTGTTAAACAGAAGATTGATGATTCGCGTGTAGCTTATCATAGGGGAAAATCTTGTCGCCACAGAAATAACACGGCAAAGGGTAAGATCATGTGTTTGCAATAAAGCAGTTTTGTATTTGTAACGTTTACATATGATGCGAATACCAGAATATTTGTATTATGTCTTCACTTTTTATTCTTTTGTTAAATTTATTTGTTTATCTTTTTAAAATAATCTGGAGTAAATTCAAGTGTCTCCAGAGACTCCAGAGACAATAAGTGAATTTCCACTATGTAGGATTCCTTATTTATAAGACAAATATTTTCAAAGTTAGTGTATAAAAAACCTGTTTCCGACCTTCTAAATACGGTTTTTAACATGATTAGAGCCCTCTAGACATGAAATAACACATGAATTACGAGTTTAAAGGTAGTCACCTTTACACTCGTATTACCTAGGGTTGTCATGTGAATCGACACCTCGATGCAAAGTCGATCTACATGCAAAAAATACACCATTCAACTTCTCCCTGGGCGAGTCGTATCATTCTTAACAGAACTGATGTGGGCAGTATACGCCTATGAGAGCTGAGGCGACTGAGCAGGATTCTGCTTATTATAAGCAACTTTGACTTGTTTTTTTGTAAAATAGTTTGCAAATGACCAAGTTCCTTGTTGTTTTGGACTTGTTTTCAGAGACCTAGACGCTTTATTCTCTCGCGAGACCTGGCAACATTGTGAAAAGTGTTCAAAATTTCAAAAAAGAATGCCTGCTGTCTTAAAAAAAAGTGGTCAGTGTGCAGTCGGCTCCCACAGCACACTGAGAGCATAGTGGGGTTCCACGAATCCATTAATCATTCATGAGCAAGGCACGATGCCGTCGGGGTGGATGTCGACCTGTTTTACAGAGTGTAATGTAAAATGTAAATGTTTCTTAATCTTCATTCAATTGTTACTCATTACACGCAAGCCTCATTTGGACTTGGTCACTTACTGTACCTGTCAGTGTGTCAGAATGTGTGATGGAAGAACGTTGTGTGATAAATTAAACAAGTAGTCCTAAAGGCAAGATTAAAAAAAAAGGGAGGCTGGAGGCGAGTCCGGATGTAATTATTGGATTGTCTAGACTTTGTGAGGCGCAGACCGAGATAAAATATTACAATTATTTTATTTTGATGACCTGATGGCCAATTTTAAATGAACAAATCAGGAAGCAAGTTTATTTTTAGTTCTAATTATAATTAAGGTGTTTTTACTTACTTTTTTGTCTCCTACAAGGTCATGCTTTTTTCCTACAGCATATGTTACAACATCATATGCAAACTAGAGAAGAGAGAGTAGACCTCCGCCAAGCGCCATAGAGCCTTTCCCCCATATTGTGATTCACAGCAAAATAATATTCCTACATTTTTTGGATTAGTCTTTAATATTTTTTAGAACCTGTTGGAAGCTTTTTTTGTGTTTTTTTTTTGCAAGTGCTCTGACCATTTTTTGTGGAGTTATATGCATAAATGCCGAAAATGGTCCAATCTCACAATGTTAAAGAATCCTTTAAAAAATTCCTGGATCCAGACGATGATTCGGATCACCCACAAAATTGCATCAGTTCTTCCATATCCCATTTCTGACAATTCCTGAAAATGTCATCCAAATCTGTTCAGAACTATTGGACATGTGCATTCAAAAGTTTATAAAAGTTTATTACATTAAGTTCACCTGTAAAGATTATGGTGCATTGTAAGTTCATCCTAAAATTTCGCCCAAAAGTCGAATAGTCCTAATTTTTTGTAAGTTGTGTATACAATTTATATAAATAAATATATAAATACATACATAATTATTATGTACTATATATATATATAAAAAATGACATGCAAAACAAACAGTATACACAAGCACAACAAGCAGCTACTTTAAGTGACACTCTCAAGCAGTTAATTATGGATGCAGCAAATCTGGAAATGTCAACAAACAGCAAGAAAGGCCAACAAAGGATGCAAATGAACCCACTGATCCTCATTTAGAACCTTTGCCTGCATGCCTATTTTGCCAAGTGTTGCAACATCTTTCATTTCCAAATTTTGATGATATAAAAAAAGATTGTGATTAAAGCAGCAGATGTCACTGGACACCATCTTTCCTAAACTGTGCCAAGCGATTGTGTGCTTAACCTAGTCAGATTGAAACAATGGCTGCCACATCATAAATCATCAACAGTTGTATATAATATCTGTCAGTACAAAAGATATACTGTACACTGCAGGGTCAATTATTTCCAAGAACTCAGATTGCTCGTCGGCTATGGCCTATTATTCAGTGTGGAAGTGGTACGTTTTTGGCTGATATTTTGTCCTTCTACCTCACCAATATTCAATCGCGTATTGCTCTCACGTTCTCAGCTCACAGCAAATCCATACAGCACACAAAACCTGAACTGTAATTGAAATGAACTCATAATTTATCCTGTACCATTTTGCAATGCAACTCAGTGAGTGACAGAGAACAAGATACAGTACAACACAATGACAAACACTGTCCAGCCAATGATAAGATCCTGTTGGCACCTATTTACTTACGCAGCCAATCAATTCATTAACAGCACGTTATGTAGTACATGCCACTGTTTTGCAAGTTAGCGTATAGCTGCTGGTGCAGCGGAGCTAAGAGAGCTAAATGCTGCTCCTTGCATTGTGGTGAAACGAACGGGCAGTGCAACATCCACTGACTAAGCCAAAGAAAAATAGCAGTTTGTTTAAGGTGGACTGGCTTCAAACAGAAGAACAAGATGTGACATTATTACAAGGATGGATGAGATTTTGTCTTTTTTGAATGAGAAAGGGCTGCTTTATAAAATATGCTGCAAAGCCAAAGTAGCAAGCAAGTTTTCGGGGTGAATGTGTGGCGTAACTGTGCATGCTTTACATTGTACTGGATAAAGGAAGTGTTACGTTTGTGCTGCTGAAGGAACCGGAAGGTCGGTTGACAGTTAATTAATTTATGTTTTTATTTAGACAAAAGTAAACACATACAACAAATATGGCTTCAATTTCAAGTAAACTTCCAGGATGAAATTGTGCCACAACAGGCTGCTTTAAAACAAAGTGAAAGTCAAATAAGGAAATTAAAGTATATGTAATTAACAATATAAATGGTAATCAAAAAAATAAATTAAAAAATGAAATTATAAACTAGGGTTTTTCTGCACGATTCAGATGGCTAATTGTGTGAGACCATGGCTTGTTTTGTCTGAGGCTAAGAATAAAGTAGGTTACATTGTGGAATCCTCCTACGCACGTCTGATGCCGCTCACAGAGGTCCAAGCAATGTTCAGGTCGTTTTTGTGTAAGCTCAGATACTTAAAAATTTGGGGGAACTTTCCTCACTCAACTTCAAACCCATTCTTAAGTTTTGAATAAATAAATTGGAGACTAACTAGTTAGCCACTGTAAATAACTGTGCTTACTGTTTGGGACATTATCATGGCAGGTATTTACTTACACATTTTTGGTATTGAATACCTCCGTGTCTACACTAACATGTATGATAAGACGTTCTGTAACCCTCACTCTCCTGACGCCTTAAGAAACCATTTTCTTATAGAAAAAAGACAAAGCTGTTTTAGCCTACTAAGCCAATAAATAAAAACATGTATAAAACTCAGACTAAAGTGGAAGTGGTAACATTTTTTTACTCACTCTCAAGACTTTGTAGGAGGTCGGTGTAACTCGAGAGAGAGAGAAAGCCTGAGCAGCAGGTTAACAATACTACTTCAAAACAAAATAATTGGCGTGAGGTGAAAAGCAAGAGCACACTGGCGAAGTGAAAGCATGTCAGAGAATGGAAGTCAGGCTGGTGTTCTCGTGCTGCACAGATGATCAGTGACGGTGAACGTGTGGCTCGGCTAGGCTGAGTAAAGCACTTTTAGGAACAAACAAGGTAGGGGAGAAAATGGGCACTTAGATAATGGGGCAAAACAAAATAGACACAGAGGAAAATAGAGTGGTCGTTAGCGCAGTAAGATAGGTCAGGGGCCACAAATAGGAGCATGATCCCTGTGGCTTATATCCTCTTATTGCATATTCTTGTAGCATGCATCAGCCTTTTTGTTTGGTTCAATTATGTACCTTTCCTATCCAGCTTTGGCTTTTCCTAGCCTGCCCTCATGTTCCATTATGTTTCATAGAAAACGGATACACTGGGTATAAAAAAAAATGTCAGTTATCTGTGTTAACATCTGCTGTATCCAGGGTTGTTAGTGGAGGCCACGTGGAGCTGAACCACCATGAGATTTGAATCATCCATCTGTCATCCATCCGCAATCTCGGGTTGCACATATATGCCATTATTATGCCAATAAACCATTATCTTAATAAAAACAATCTGCCTGCATATGGCATCTGAGGAGAATTATAGGTATTTTGTAATGAAATGCAAAAATGCATACATTTCACACCTCACCAGCGAGGCAGGGAGGCATCCGGACTAGATGACTGGGACACCTCAACTGGCTCCTCTTCTGAAAGGGCAGTGCGGTTCTACTCGAATGACCGAGCTCCTCACCCTAGCACTTAGGGTAAATCCAGCCACACCACGGATGAAACTGATTTTGGCCGCTTGTATTCACGATCTTGCTCTTTTGGTAACTAACCAAAGCTCATAACCATAGGTGAGGGTAGGAATGTAGATTGACCGGTAAATCTTTGCCTTCTGGATCAACTTTCTCTTTCTCTTCGCAGCAGTCTCAGTAGGGAAGTCCAGACTTCCCGGTCTCTGGCCACTTCTTCCAGTATCACTGGGAGGACACCAAGGCGTTCCCAGGCCGGCTGTGAGACATAATCCCACCAGCGTGTCCTTGGTCTGTCCTGGGGACTTCCCCCGGCTGGGCATGCCCGGAACACCTCACCGGGGAGGCGTCCGGGAGGCACCCGGACTAGATCCCCGAGCCACTCCAACTGGCTCCTCTCGATGTGAAGGAGCAGTGGCTCTACTCTGAGCTATGTCCGGATGACCGAGCTCATCACCCTATCTCTTAGGGTGAGTTCAGCCACCCTACGGAGAAACTCATTTCAGCCGCATGTATCCGCAATCTCATTCTTTCGGTCACGACCCAAAGCTCATGACGATACGTCTGTAGCGTATCATATTACCATGATGACACATGCGCTCAAAAGCACAGGTAATACAGCCAAATATTGTTCTTGGAGAAATGCACATATCAATTAAACCTGTTACATTCTCCTTCAGTGGTTTTATCTTTTTCACGGATTTCAATGGCATTTTCAAATGTTCGGAAAACTCCAGCTTCCATGATTTCCAGACAGCCCAAAAACATAACGTCATGGCAAAGTTTGAGATTACGTTCCCCTAACACTGCACGTAGTCAGCCATGGCATGTCCGACATGATAAAGTAAAAAAAATGTCCTGCGGGACATAATTTTTTGGGGAAAGTATGCTGTGCTTTTTGTGCATCATCCGTTTAAGAGCTAGCATTTATGGGATTTCTGATGTGAATGTAAGCATCGAGCTAGCGCATTTGTGTAAATACATTTCGTTTATGTTGAAGGTCACAACAAAATTATTTGCATCCTAGGTAAAGCCCCGGTCACACCGCCCGAACTTTGCTGTAGCGTCCCTGGAGCGGTGAAAAAAATCATCACCGCTCGTAATTGCACACAAAATGGGAAAAAAAAATAGAAAACACGGGCGTTGTCCTAGTGGTGCACCGCTGAAGCCGCCGTTGCTTTAGTGTTGGTTTAACGGTAGCAAACGTTGGTTTAGCGGTGACGCGAGCGTTGATAGAGCGGCGTTCTGCGCATGCGGGCTTCTGGCATCCTCATTGTTCTGTGGGTGGTGTTGAATAAACAAACCTACTAGTTATTTATGCGGTTCAAACATTGCAGCAGTGGTCCAGCGTTCAAGATTTCTGCGTTGGCGTAGCGGACCCAAGCGTCCACGAACTTCCGTCTACCGGCGCCAAACTTTGACTGGCCGTTGTTGGTGATTAACTTTGCCGTAGCGGAAAATTGCCCGCTCCTCACCGCTGGCAATATTTTGTGCAGCTCAAAACTTTCGGAGCGGTAGGAGGGACCATCAGCGGTGGCCGAGCGTATGCGGCGTTGCCTTAACGTGGGCCAACTTCAGTTAAACGGTGGTGCGCAGTTACGAGTGGTGATGAATTTTTTTCACCGTTCCAGGGACGCTACAGCAAAGTTCGGGGGGTGTGACCGGGTTTTAAGTCTTAATTGACATGCCTTATTTCTTTATGTTTCGATTTATAGTGCTTCAAAGTAAAGGCCCTGAAACTGAGTCTCATTGAGAACCTGTTATCTGTCTGCTGCGCGAGCAAGTATAGGCCAAGCATTAGCCCGAGCAGAACAACACTGATACTGAAAGTCCCCCGCCTCACCCCACCCACTCCCCACAACCTCCCGCCTCTTGCTCCCCAACGCCTGTGGGGCGGGGGGCTCACACCACTACTTTTGCCCATACAGTGTATATTCAGCATTGTTCTTGCAGAACTTGTTTCCATGACAGTGTTTCTCAAAGTGCCTTTAGGAGGCTGTATGATTGATTGTTACCATGTTAAATGTGCTGATTGAAACCCGCTTTCAGTTGCCCTTGCTTGGGGTTATTGATTTTGCTATAGAAGGTTGGTATTTGTGCAGCATAGCCCCAAAAGTAAGAAGTATGGAGCCGGCCTACTAATATTGCAACTTATTTATTTTAAAGAAAGTGCTTCACTTGGTTGAAACTGCAATTTATCACAGCTCACTGGCCACACACACACACGCACACACAGACACACAAACAGTGTAAAAACACTTTGATTTCACTTTTAATTATTACCACACTGCCCATGAATCTCGGAAGCTGAAGCTGTGACTTTGTGAGTGTAGATAAGCAAAGGGCAAATAATATAAGCGTAGAGACTTTTTGGTGTGTTTAAAATGTGATGACCAAGTGCAAGCAGACACATACTAAGCTGCGTGCAAAGCCATTATAATAAGTTACAGGGACTACTGTTAGGGATGTCTGCCCTTTGCTAATCTGACAGCATTTATTGCACCTTCACTCGCTTACCAAACATACATCTATTCAGCTATTTTTGAGAGTTGCTTAACTTTCAAGAGGGTGATGGATTTGTTCATTCAAGGAAAAAAAAAACAACCCCTTCCATTTTGAGGGATCGCCTGTCAACTACGGTTTCTTGCTGAGTGGCTGGGTGTGCATGCCTTCTGCAAGTGTACTCAGAATAAATGAATTTGGAGGGGATTCAGGAGCTGCTTTTTGCAGAAGCCATGCTCGACACTAACACAGTAGAATTTCACCACAGTAAGCACAGCCCAACGAGGTCACGCTGGTCAGGCTTTCGGGTGGAAGCAGATGGGCTCTTGGAATCACACACAAATGATTGAGGGTCAAATTTACAGGGATATTCTGTGACTAAATAAATATCATTTACCAACTAATTAATTAACAGAAAGTGGATTTATGATGTTTTGATGGTTCATTTGTCTGAAGTCAAAAGGGGAAAGGAAATGAAATGACTGTGAAAGCAGGCAGCAGTGTGCAGTATTAAAGTCAAACTCCTGAGGTCAACCTCAGTCCACTCTGAACTCTGATTTGTGGTACCTTGACGTTTGAACATCCCAAAAGTTGTACTATCTGGAGCCCGAGCAAAAAAAAAAAAGATGTCAAACCACCATGATATAATCAAGTCGGAACTTATACCTACAATAAATTATACCTAAATTAACACCTAAGTCACTCACAGTGTACACAGAACACATGAAGGCCATAAATAAAGCAATAGAAAGAATCAATACAAGAATTAAACAAACTGGTAATAAGTATCGGGTGTAACCACTATTTGGGTTTATTTGGTGGGTACAACATTACTACAGGTAGAACATTAGCCACTAGCACGTCATAAACCAAGCAAGCTAAGGATCAGCACTTCAGAAGCACAGCACTGGGCTGGTCACTTTATACGCTGGTCCAGAGCATCCCAAATAAGCTCAATAGGTGACACGTTTGGTGAGTATGCTTCACATGCAAGAACTGGGATGTTTTCAGCTGACAGTAATTGTGTAAAGATCAACATGTGCGTCAATATCTATTGGATTAGACTGATCTGACAAATCTTAAGTAACTGATCAAATGTAGAATCACTACAGCTTCTGCTTGGACATGAGCACCGCTGCAGCTGACGGAAAAAACAGGCATATGTCAAGAGCGACACTGGAAACACCGAATGCAGGTTGGATTGTAAGGTTTATAGTGTGTGTAAAACACTTAATATGCAGTTCCAATCCTGCCTCGTGGACTGCCACTTCCATATGCTTATACATTCCATATCATTAGTATTGTTCATCGTAACAATGTCATAGCTCTCAGTCTGGCTGCCTTCTTCCCACAAGACAAAAAATAAACAAAAAATATTGTCATGTTTTTGCGAGATCTCATGACACACCTGTCTGTTTGTCCATTCATCCACCTACCACTACCGTCATGGCATAGAAGTCAACATTATGCTCTGCCTGAACACTGCAATTAAGAGGGAATGTTTAGATTGAACCCTGTATAACTTACTCATACGCTTAAGCTTGCAGTTTCCTTGTTACAATAAATCAACCCGAGTCTTAAGAGTCTGCAGTCCCACACGCAGGCTTCAAATACCAAAAGGAAAGGTCAGCACCGTCACATCTCAAAACAATCTGCAATAATCTACATAACATTTTTCTATTCTAGAACACTGACTGTTGAACCTGTCAAAAAATGCCAGGGTTAGAAGTAAGTATTACACTTTCTTGGCCACCACCTGACATTGAATCTCAGGAGACAAAAATACAGAATAACAATGGCGCTGCTAAAAGATTAATCAAACCAAAGTTCTGAGGCACTCTTTCACTGAAAGCATAAAAACTACCAACAAGCACTTTTCTTACCTACTTCTTACATTTCTTAGGGCCAAGCACAAGGGGACAAAAGTTTCCCTTCTTAAGATAAAACATTAAAAACTACAATAGCACTCAGTAGAGTGCAGGCCTCCACCAAGGTTGAATTGTTACGGGGGCATCAGACAGAGGTTATTGTCAGTTAATTCCTGCTGCACCATCAGGAGCATAACATATTTCAACATAAACAACAATCTTAACTCAGTAAAACATATCATATCATACAGTACACAGAGGATGAGGAATGATGACTTTGTTTGCATTGTGACTCAAACACTAGGAAAAACTCATGGAAATTGGCTGTTTAGATTTAGCGCAATCAATTTTATTATTTATTGTCATATATACAGTAGCACCTTGGCATATGAGTGTCCCAATTAAGTGTTTTCTAGGTGTGAGCCATCTCTTGGCTGATTTTTTTTGCTTTGAACTGCATGCTAAAATGTGGGTTACGAGCTGCTAGTTACCGCCAGGCATAGCAGAGGACAGCTATTTGGGGGCTGTGTCAGTGCGACCATGACTGAAGATGATAATGGATGTAACTAGCATTAGCGGTGCGCTAGCTCGTCACCGGGAAAGATTTTCAACGCATCAGCAAAACATGCGTAGGCCTACATTAGAGCGATCGAATTGATCTTATTTATCATGTATTGTGTAAAACAATGACAGGAACAACATCAAATTAAAAGCACTAAATTAATACAGACGCACCATCCACCAGTACGAACCTGGTCTTAGTTTTTCAGAGAGGTGCAGGGCACAAATATGCACATTAGCACTTCATAAGGTCATCAAATCTTACCGTTATGCATTCCCACATAGTATCAGCACTTGGGACCAAATATGAGGTGAAGGAAAAAGAAATACAGTATAGTAGTCTACAGTATCTGTGCAGCAAGGGAGAATGTTACAAAGTGGGACAAGTCGCCGCCCTCAGTAAACATCCAAAAACTGTGGGATTTCTAACTGAAAATTATTTTGTGAATAAAATAATGGCCTAGATATCCAAAATGTATAGCCGTTTACATAAAGTTTGATGTAGTTATTTATCTTTTTTTTTTAAGTCATGTTTTGAGCGAACTTTGTGTTGCCATTTAGCCTTTATGTTATTTTGTGATAAAAACCCACATGAGAGGAGAGAAATATTTCTTGTTGGCAACTCTTGCTGACATAAAAGTACAAACACTCTAGGGTGAGTGATAACCTAGTTTTGCACAGAGGTTGTGCAACATTACCATAAGTTCACAGCCATGCTACTCTGCTTATTTGGACTGAACTTCAATCAGCACTAACAAATTACCACCCAACAGCGTTGACAACATTCCTACTGTCCCATTTCCACAGCCATTGGTGAAGCGCGGTAACTTACCCCACAGCATTCTGTTCTTATACTGGGTCTTCACAGGCAGCTTGTTTGTGCACATTATATGTGAAGACACTCACTCACAGCTCAGTGTAAGTACCAGTTTTGCTATTAGGCCCAATAATAGTCATTGATCAGCTTGTTCTTTTGATGTGGAAACGTATCACTGATGTCATATATAGTGTAATAGTTATCATGCGTAGGTCCTGTTCCCACTCAGCAATGGTGTGAGTGGTTGAATGTTTCTATACACCAGTTCCTCTCAAAGATGAACTGTCAGGGGAGGCGTGCGAGGCAGGGAGTACTTTCAATTTAAATGCAGACCTGCCAACATGTACAAATTTATTGTAGTCAACATTCAATTTGACTTGCATACGCATGTGTGCTTCATAGCTCTCCATTTTTTTGCATTTTCCTGGTTTCAGTTTTGAGTTCAGTCTGTACAGTATAAATAAATAAATAGATATTATCAGTTACTCAATAATATTTCAAATCGGTGGGGGGAGGGACATTTGTGTCCCCTAGGGCAGGCTATTACAGAAAATAATGAAGAACCGCTGCTATACACTATGTGCAAGATATAGTCTGCCTTTTTCGCCCAAGATCAACAGGCTCCAGCTTCTCACGTCCCTGAACAGGATAAGCACAATGTTTTTTTTCTCAGTAATCTCTCATAAAAATACTAGTCTAAATAGCTCATGGATTCTATGGGAGCACCCGAATGCAAATGTTTAAGGATTGAACATACAGACGCAAGCACCTTTATTGCAAATAGTGCATTCCTTCAGGTATTAATGAACATTTTTGTCTGCTTTTTAATGCTTATGTTAAACACTATGCATTACTAAAAACTTGTACAGAAGTTGCATAAAGGCAATTAGGCTTTTAAAAATACAGATGCATTGTGCCTTGCAGATGAAGGTTGCCATAAAGAGGAGAGAAAGTCCAAGTATGCAGTCGAGGATACAGAGGATACAGTGCAAACTTTAGTGCACACCTGCACACCATTTTTACCAATAGCGTGTTGTATTGGCATTGTGGGTAACATGTCTGCCCCACAGCCAGGAGGTTCTGGTTTTCAATACAGCTCGGACCATTCTGTGTTGTTTGCATGTTCACTCTGTGCTCGTGTGGGTTTGTACTCCATGAACAGCCCCACTATTGGTTTGACTTCAGAACCCGCTGCTGCTGGTTTATTATACTAATCATTTCAAGAGCAGAGGTGCCAGCCCTCCTGTGTGGCTTGACGTGTACTTCCAAAAAAAAAAAAGTGTGAGTCAATTAGCCGACGGCAGTTGTCATGACAGTTGTGTGGAGTTATTTTACATGCAAAGCAGAAAAAAGCAGAGTGCGCCAAGGGGCGGCAGCAGCATTATACATTTCAACACCACAAATTTGAGAAAACATTTGCAGAAGCGTTGTGGTAGGAAATATCCATAGTTTTTACACTCAACTCGTGCTAAGAAGAAAGGGGAGTTGCGGCAACAGTCATTCAATCCACTCCTGCATTGGATGTTTTCTCTGTGCCCCTTCAACCAGTGTGGACAGCAAGAGGCTATTCAGCACTGCCTTCATTATTATCCATGACAGGAGGAGCAGACTGACAGCTAAGAAGGCTGAAATGTTCATCTTTCTCCCCCTCAAGGACTAAATTTATGTCAAATTAGTGTCTCAAGAGGGCAAGTACTGTGTTCCATTGGACATTTTTAAGTAGATATGCTATTATTAGTATAATTATATTTTTTTAAGTTATGGATTGCAATTCCAATTGATATTTCCAATTGAGGTTTTCTTCTGGTCATACAAACCGGCAAATGAGAAACATCGACTTCATGGTAAGAAATATCGCATATCGCAGCCATGTACGAGTCCTCCAGAGTTTCCATCAGCAATAACTCAGAACAATCCTGGGCATACATCCTTGGAGCAACTATGTCACCAATTTTGAGGTCCTAGAACAAGCAGGTGTTACCAGTAATGAGGCCATGCTCATCCAATGTTGTACCATGTTGTAGACACCATGCTTTCTTTACACTGTTCTCTTTACTTGTCTTGCTTGCTTGCTGCTGTAACAAGTAAATTTCCCCGCTGTGGGATAAATAAAGTACATACATACATACATACATACAATCCCAACTTTCAGAGTGGATGTTTCCAGATCCTCTCATCATTCATCTCCCCAAGGTTGTGGTCTTTGGTGAACTCAGTACAGGCCAGCAAAACAGAGGGACTCCAGAGGCTTTGTTTCAGTTTAATGCTGCCAAAATCTGGAACAGTCTTCGAGAAAATGTGAGACGATCCTCAACTCTTGCCATGTTCCAATACAGGCTGACAACACTTCTATTCAGACAACTTGACACCTGAAAGTATTTATCTGCACTTTAATTTGTTTTTACTTTTATTTTTGGAGTGGCCTAGTGTTTAGCATGTTGGACACACAGTCAGGAGCTGATGATCTGGGTTCGTATCTCTGTTTAGGCACCTCTGCGTGGAGTTTGCATGTTCTCCTTGTGCATGCGTGGGTTCTCTCTGTGCGCTCTGGCTTCCTCCCACATCCCAAAAACATGCATGTTAGGTTAACTGGAGACTCTAAATTGTCCATAGGTGTGAATGTGAGTGTGAATGGTTGTTTGTCTATATGTGCCCTGCGATTGGCTGTCAACCAGTCCAGGGTGTACCCCGCCTCTTGCGCAAAGTCAGCTGGGATAGGCTTCAGCATACCCCAGCGACCCTAGTGAGGATAAGCGGTATAGAAAATGGATGAGTCTGCATGCTGAATACGACAAATTCATACATGCTGGCATGTCTGCACTAATACTGAAAGCCCTCCCTGCCTCTCACACGAGAGAGTGTATGGAGAATGTGTGGAGAGGTGCATGCGATGTGGCTTTCGGGCTGGAGGTGATCTCTCAAGCAGCTTTTGCCCAGGTCTGCCTGTGGATCTTGGCAGCGAGGTGCAGTGTCGGGAGGTCCACTGTCGTCGGCGGGTTTCGGAGGGCTGCTCGGAAGGACAGCATTGGCTCATGGGCGTAAGGGAGTAATTTCCTTAGAGTGTCTATCTGACATTGTCTGGGTGGGTGTGTTCTCTGCCAGTCCTCTGTCCCAAGTTGCCAAGGAAACTGCATCGTGAGAGGGCATACAAATTAATTCTACCTAGCAACACAGGGTTATTCTCCAGTACTCTGGTGTACTCAGACATCCAAAAAACATGCAAGTTAGGCTAATTGGAGGCTCAAAATGGCCCATAGTTGTCATGGGTGTACCTCACCTCTCGCCCAAAGTCAGTTGGGATAGGCTCCAGTTGGCCCATGATGCTGAAAAGCAACAGGGGGAATAGAATGAATGAATGGACTTACAGCTCACTGAATCGCGTTTTTTCAAAAATAATAAAGGATTGCTGTTTTGTGGTTGACTATGGCACATTATTTGTCTAAAAATGTGGTGCGCAATGTGGTGTAAACAAAGAATAATAGGAGTGTAAAGGTGACAATAGGGGTGTTATTTCATGTCTGCAGTTTAGAAAGTCATAAACAGCTTTTATATGGTCGAACTACAAACATATTCCATTTATTAATATTAAATCCTACTTTGCGGCAATTCACTTAGCTCAGTCGGGTCTGTTTGACCAAAGTGCTGATAGCATGCATCAGCGTGGACATTAGACAGTAATATCAAAAAGTGAAAGATGTCCACAATGGCACTGTAATGATCGTAAAAACAAGGCTGATGTGTTTTTGTGTGTATTTTATTCAATACCACGTTAAATTAAGAAGGAGCATTTGAACTGTAAAACAGTATATATATATACACACACAGCGGGTCACTAATGAACATCATAACCCCATCTAACTGGAATTTTCCATCTGCCATCATTTCCACTGCTGGTCTCTCTGGCACACATGTACGCCAACGCAGGGCAGGATTAGGTGTGGGTAGTGATTATTAGAAACTGAAGGCTGCTGTAATGATGAGAACAAAGGACCCTGAAGATCAGCCCATTCCAATTTCTTTACTTTCAGTTGCTTTAGGCAAGAATGGTCACAGGCACTTTGAGAGCGCAAGGATTGGGCAAGTTATTCACTACAAAGCAGAGTGCAGGTGTTTCCAACTGCTGATGCAAGATAGCGTGTCAGTTGGATATAACGATGGTCCAAATTGCCATTAGGAACTTTGCACTTTACGTTTTTACTTACGCTGTTAAAGCATCGCTGTTCTCACTTGTTACTAACGAAACCAGCACAGAAAAAAAACAAGGAAAGTTTGCCAATTTTGGCTAAAATCAGCCTATGAGGCAACTTTTATGTGTCTCAGCTATATCTATTTTTGCTGCAGGGAATCGCTCCTCTCCTCTTAAGTTTGCAGTCGAGCCTACCGTCAAAGTGCACTGAATGGCAGATGTCGCATTCCTGTTTCTGTTTGTCAACATGTTGCCAATAGCGATGTGCGGATCGATACTGAAATATTGATACTTCCAATACCACTTCTTTGTGCTCTAAAATTGATTATCAAATCAAAATATTGATGCTTATGATACTTCAGTCATTTGAGATAATGTGTATCATTAACAGGAACACGGTGGAAAGTCACAAAATTATTGAAATCTTGTCTAAATGATACGCGATTGTTGGGAACTACTTTTTCTTCCGCTTGTTGAAACAATGGCTGATCGTGAAGGGAGCCACGTGCGCAGCTATTTCAGCTCCACCAACAGCCAAGAACAAACACCATTTTCACATATTTTAAATGATATAGTCTTCTGTTTGTTTTTTCCGTTGTGTATTCGCTTGGCTATATTTTAAATAACGCTGCTGCACCTCAATGTACTTTAGAGTTTAAAGTAAATAAATACATTGCTCTGATGTCTTGCTAGGAGCTATACTATGATTGTAAATACACTACTTTTTCAAACTTACCAGACACATTAAGTGTATTTGCACAAAGCATTAGTATCAGATCGGTATCGCCAATACCAGCCTGAATTTTGCTCAGAATCGGACCGTAAAGGAAACAGTAGCATCGTACATTACTAGTTGCCAAAGCCTGTGTAATGTTTCTAATGTGAGTGGAAGTGTTCTTGCTGATTAGACAACAAAATAAAGATGCAGTATGTCATGCGGAGGTGCTGCAGCACTTGCCTAATGCTGGAGACTGCGGCGTGTGTCAGCTGGAAGGTTCTTGTCGCTTTCTTCCTTTCATAAAGAGGAAAAGCCAGTGTTTTTTTTGTTTTTTTTGTCAGTAGCTCCAGCTTGAGCAGCTGTTATGCTCTGCTGAATGAATGTACTTGACTGCCAAAATGGAGGATTATATATCCAAACTCAGCAAAAGGTGATCAGAAGTACCAGAGCTTGTTCTGGAGAACTTGATCTACTTGATATACAAATAAAATATAAGATCACAAATGTTTTTCAGTTTATTGTAAAAAAAATTTATACATGGACCTAAAATTTTTAAAGAAAGTGAATTATTCTTGTCTTTTTTATGTTATCCTTTAAATTAGCAACCTGTATTAACTCAGGAGGAGGAGTCAGTCAGGAGGAGGACTCAATCCAGCCATGAACCTCACCACACGTCACCGGTTAGCGCTATGTTTGTGGGGCCAAATCATATTCATTATTGTATTTCTCATGTATTTTCTTCATCAACAAAACAAATATGACGGTCAAGTACTTTTCACATGCTTACTAATTACCAGTTCCTCTGTTAGTACAGCTCAGTTGCAACAGAACCCCAAGCTTCCTGTTAGCGTTTGTTAATACAGGATCAGGATCTTATTCTTAGGGTAAACGAGACCATGACCTTTTCTGTCACAGAGAACATCTCAACTTTCAGTACACCGACTCCATCCTCAAGGGAGAAAAGATAAAGCCTTTTCAAGGGCATTGAACCACCAGATCCTCTCGTCATTCAATTACCATGATTCTTCTTGTTTTTACCCCTTTTTTTAAAGGGCCCGAGCACAAAGATCCAGCCTGTGCAACTCAAAATTTGTAGATGCATCAATACCAGCGAAAATGTAATATTTTGTTGGTCTGGAACCTGCAGCTCTAAACCTCACTCAAAACCTGTCCATATTCACTTTTGCCTCATTTGCCCCAGTAAAATAATTCTGGTGGAGAATGTCTGTCGTGACGGGATGAACAAAAAATTCAGCGTAGCCCATGTTCTAAAACGCACAAGAAGCCAGCTATTTTGGTTGGAACCGACAGCAAGACCAGGGCTCGTTTGTAGTCATTTCTACCTTGTTTTCTTCATTGCATGTTCTGCTCTCAAGACCTCCTTCCAACCCAAACACACACAACTAAATACTGCATATCATTTCTCAAGCAAGGCTAAAGTAGCTGTGACTCACATGAGAAACTTTATAACCTGTATCAACGAGACAGCTGTCCATGTGTCCGCAGATGGCTCAACAAGCAAATCATGCAGATTAAAGCAGCTTGATCTACAGATCAGACAACAGGGGGCCTCATCCGATTAAGTTCAATAATAAAAAAGAATCAAATAACAGCGAAATGCAAAACAAATTAACTAAAATTATCAAATTAGCTTTCGATTTGTGATCATGGTAGGTTGGTTTGTGGAGTCCATGCATGCCACTGTGACCTGAGAGTTTGACAAGCAAAAAAAAGGAAATGCCAAAAATAATGTTTGACGACAACGCCAGACGAAGAACTGCTTAGTTGCATGGACTCCACAGGCAGCTGATGACCCTAATGACATTTGGGAAGCACACAAAGCTGCTTTCTTATCTTTTCACCGCATTTTGTTCATTTGCACAAAGGTGAGAACCCGTGTTATTCTATAAAGCCTGCATGCCACACAGTGCTGCAAATCTTACCCAAGGCCACAGTTTACATACACATGGAGAATACATAACACACACACACACACACACACACACACACACAGAATGAAAGAAGTACTGTACGTGCACCAAACGTACAATGTCCTGCAGGTGATTACTGAGAGTCGTGAAGTGTCCTGTCCTGAACATGAATTAACTCTGGCTAGCCATCATAGGTTGTTATTGAGAAGCACCGTATGTCAACTGCCACATGAATGCTGTGCTTGCTAGAAGATCCAACTTATAATAATAACAATATATTATTATATGATATTATATTATTATTATTATATTATTATTATTATATAATAATAATAATACATTTTATTTATCAAGCGCTTTTCAAGACACTCAAAAACGCTTACCTTTGTTGTCAGTGGAGAACACAGTAAATGTAACAAACATTTTTATGTTTGTTTTTTTTTTTATTATTATTAGCAGGTTCAAGGCCTGGCGGCGGCATCAAATAGATGAAAAGCGGCCCTAAAATGTAATATATATAAATAGCCACACTACAAAAAGCTGACTGGTATTTCATTTACTAATAGTGTTGTTCAAAAAATGTGCATTAACTGCTGACTTGAAACAGTTCATGTTAGGAGTCTCTGGAATCATGGTTGGTGGGAGGGGGTTCCACAACCTGACTGTTCTTGGGATGTAGGACGAAAGATGACACCGGGTGGACTATTGACTACGTAGGGGTGACGACTCGCAGAAGATCGAGTTATGCGTGTATTTGTCGTTTCATCAGGCAGGATTCGACCTATTTAAATGGATGGTTTCATTAAGAAGTGTCTGTAAAAAGTGGAAAGGGAAGCAACTTGTATGTATAATCTCAATTGATGTATAATCTCCTAGCAGTTTTCTTAACAAGGCTTTTGATACAAGGAGTCCATGTTAAGGTGTTGGTAATGATGACCCCAAGGAGAGTAACGCTTTTCATTGGTATCAGCTTCATTTTCATGAAGCGGAGAGGAGGGTGATTCTGCTCTTGTTTCCTGCTGGTGATCATCGCCGCAGTTTTGCTGGCACTGAAAATGATGCACTAGTCAGAAGCCCGTTTTACAACAGGCACAATAATCCCTAAAAAATATCCCTCAAGAAAACACGAGCTACAGTCGCTCCTGTTACCCACGCAAAGATGAAAGTCAACTCTGAATCCCCAACATCATTTCCTGTCCGCCCGTCATTCACCTCCCCTCGGGAACACCTTTACAGTAAAACACACAAGCATCGTATTTTTATTGTTTTAAAAGGCTTATTTACTCTTATCATGTCTACTATATAGAGTGGTATGAGTCTAAAGTTGACTATAGGGATGTTATTTAATGTCTAGAGAGCTCTAATAATGTTACAAACCGTATTTAAAAGGTTTTAAAAGTTTTTCTATGCTCTAACTATGAAAATATTCTATTTATGAAGAAGAAATCCTACTTTACATAAATTCACTTATCACTGTCGGGTCTTGAACCATTTAACCGTGACAAAGGAGGGATTACTGTACTCGCTAATCAGTCAACCTTCGCTGTTGGTCCCAGAAGATAACCCCCGTGAAAAGTGGTTCCATTTAGTTAAATAATGTAAAACATTTTATTGAATTATTCAACAAAGTAATATTCAAAACTGAGCACTGAGAATCACTGTGTTCTCGAAGATTATTTTGGCTTTCATTAGAATGAATGTACCTAATAAAGCACTAAATTAGAGACTGTCCACGTTCATTCTGGATATTCTCTAGGTTTATAAAACTACTAAACTCATATCTGCAGTTGAGGTGAACTCCCCATCCAGCAACCTCCACACAATGCACTTTCCTGTGATTCCCTTCCGCTGAAGAACGATTCCCTAATCCACTAATTCCACTAATCCAAAAAAGAAATAAAATGCCTTGCCTTGAAACAAACAGACACTGAACTTGAGGCTTCAGAATGAGTTGTGTGAGGCAACTCACTACAATGTTGCTTCTTTAGTACATTCTCCTCGGAAACATCAACTAGAGACCACTGTGGTGTGCAAATAATACATGAGGGCATTAAAATTTGATATAGCGCCACAAAAACCAAAGCAAGATGTTGGGTGTATACAAAAGCATTCTTTAATATTGGATGCGAATGTACCGTATCGCCTACCATCAGCTTACATCTAACAAAGACAAAGGGGTCTGTTGTTGTGAACATTGGTGGGGTATGCCAGTGTTTGCCATACATTCATTTATTTGTGACAAACAAAATTTGGACCACCACTAATGGAGTTGATGCTACCTGTTCGCCCTCGCTTATACACACATTAAAATTGTGTGGATGTGAACGTACGCCATTCAATTTTAATGGGACCTGGGAGATTTTTGCGAGTCACCGTCCAGCCAAGCGACATGCAAAATTCATGTGTGAGAAAGTTCATACTCGCGCATGCTATCGTGTACACGCTGGCTTGCGACACATTCCTAGACGTGTGCGGGGTTTGCTACGCGTTGGCGTTGAGTTTCACCACCGCAGTTGTTTGTCGCCCGTAACTCCACTTATTAACAGACATCATACACACCTGGGGTTTACAGCAAAGCAAGTTTGTTAGCGAGGTGTGTTGACTCTAAAGCCGGGATTTTTGACTGTACAACAAAGGTGGCTCTCTTTTAAAGCGGCTGTATCTCCATGGTAACTTGGTCTACAGACCTCCAGCTTAAAATCGGCTACGAAAGCGCTGCTGTTTCACTGTGTAACTCATTCAGAAATGGCGTCACCATTTATTGACTTTGAGATCACACTGATTCACTACCATTCCCTGACTAGATTCTCTAAGAGAGATACAGATTTTCAGCCGAGGGAATGCGCTACATTTGCTAATTTTTTGAGCCGAGCATCAGAAATAAAATGTAATATGAAATATTAATAATTAGGCCAATGTTAGCATGCATATATGTCACTGTCGGCCTTATGTTACAATAGTAGTCTTCTTATATTACAATATTTGCTGGAGGAATAAGCACTCTGAGGAATCAATCTACTGTAACAAAACATTTATTTATTCTAACAATAAGAAAAAGCTTGTCACAAAGAAAAAAGTTGTGACAAAAGACGTCAACACTGCCACCTAGTGGTCACCGAGAGGTGCGGCATTCTATAGCCTTAAAATATAAAAACAATGTCGACATATTTCAAAGATGAAAAAAAGCAGCCACTGCTCCAGTTAATTTCTTTTTTAAATGGATGAGTGCTAATATGTTAAAATTGCGCAACATAAATGAAAAGACTAGTAGGGTATTCTTATTCTAATAATCACTGGTAACTTCTGCATTTACACACTATGGCATCTGGCATTATTCTGCCAGAGGTCTTCCCTCGCTCTGTTGGCGGCGACAATGTTGCTTTTGGCAGTGATAATCTTTTTCAACCCCTCATAACACTCCATAATAATTACTTGCTCATTTTTTGTAAAATACACCCGGTGAGACAGATACATTTTTGAGCGGAAGAGGAACAATATGAAACACTCCCTTTGATGGGAACACGCACTGAGCACAAAGCCGAGAACCGGATTTGATAACCTTGATAAAGTTGATAACCACCACCGCGGTACCGTTTAACTTTGTTTGGGGAATTCAGGTTCAGTTGAGCTGTATCTTGAGCACAAAGCTTGGTTTTGCTGAGCCAATTTTGCCATACACTCCCCTGACATCATGCATACTCAATCATAAAGTTTTTCGTTTTCTCTCTTTCTATGACAGTCTGGACTCTCTTTTACTATAAACAACATATAACCATCAAACAAAGCCATCTTATGTCAAAGCTTTAGCAGTAGCATTTTTTTTTTAAATACATTGGGACCACTACAGTTTGTTTACAATTTGTTTGGATTTTTCCCAGTGGAAATAATTATCATTAAGTCCATTTATCCAATTAAACCACAATGTGGTGAGGGACCACTGTATATTTAAAATGGTGGCAGTCCACCTGTCGCCCAAAGTCAGCTAGGACCCTCATGACCCTATTATGAAAAATACACATTAAAGTTGTTAAATGGCCAGTATTTGTCATGTTTTAATTGGGATAAAAATGCCCGGTATTGGGGAAAAAAAGCCAAAAAAGTAATTGGTATTTTACCGAATCCAAAAATCTGGTACAGCCCATTACTAAAAAGTGGTAAAAATGAATGATTGAATGCATGGTTTGCAGTCTTACTCCTCTCAAAACGCTGCATACATTTCCCCATCCATTTTTTAATTCATCTACTTTGTATTGCATCCTACTGTATATACTGTACAGTAATCCCTTGTTTATCGCGGTTAAATGTTTGCGAATTGACTGGTTGTGAATGTCCACAAAGTAGGATTCAATATTAATAAACTGAATATTTTCGTAGTTAGCGCATAGGAAACCTGTTTATGACTTTTTAAATACGATTTTTAGAGCCCTGTAGAAATCCCTACAGTCCCTACAGTCACTCTTACACTCATATTACCCAATACAGATGATATAATCTGAGAAAATAAGCCATTTGAGACATAAATAAGACTTGTGCTCGTGTGTGTATCAATAAATAGCTTTCAGATGTGTGGACAGGAAGTGACGTAGGGGATTCAGATTGAGTTTTAGCTGGAGAACAGCCACAAGAGTAGGCCATGTTATTATGATGATGATTATGACTATTATTATTATTATTTTGTTATTATTGTGCCTGTTGTGAGATAATTATAGATATAATAAAAGCATGTCGTTGACGATCAAGTCTGGTGCGTGTTACTCGTTACACCTAGTGGCCAGTGTAGTTCCTTATCGTCTTGTATTGCCTTAAACTGTATTTGTATTTTAGTTCATTCAGAACATTTTTATGTTTGAAAATGCTTAATTTAGAGCAAGAATACATAACATTTGCTTAAATATGCATTTTTTGACTAATAATAGGCTGTAGTCAACCACAAAACAGATATTAATTAATTATTTCTTTAAAAACCACAACAGAGTGAGGGAAGGATGCTCGAACCGCGATGGAGCGAGGGCCAACCGTATCTCCAACTGTGAATAATGAGCTTTTCAACAAAGAGGCAGGTCACGAGCAACCTGCATGATAACATTAAGTAGAGCAAGAATTCCCTTGTCTGATTAGTGCACTAATAATTTAATGAGCAGTGACAGACACTCACTAACCCATCAATTATCCTTTTTCTAAGCTCCTTTACTTCCCTCCCAGCTTCTTCTTCAACACATTCAAAGCAAAAGTGGCCTTGGCCATGAATTATCAGGAGACGGTTGCATTTGAAGGTTTTAGTATTTAAAAGTGTGCAGTTAGCCTACATTCTTTTTTTTTTAGGCATGGCTTCAGATGAAATTGGTTCATGGGTGAAATAAAGGAGACACAGCCCCTTGCGGTGTGACATCCACCAGCAATACACTTGTGCACTGCCTTTTTCTCAGCATTGAGGTCTAATAAAAAGAAAAATTCTGTTAAGATAGAATAAGGGAGAACCACTTTTCAAATTTTTAGGCTAAACTTCTGTGTATTCTAAATGTGGCACAGCGTACAGTACAAGGGACTTTTAATTGATTTGACTTTCCTAATGATATCTTTATTGAGGTCCATTATTCAACCATGTGAAGATCCTGCCACTGCAAGTCTCTGATGCATATAATTGCATCAACTCTTCAGGGAGTTGGAAGAATAGTGATGTGCCTAATAGAATACACAATTGAGCTGTGCGATTTGCTGTGCTCGCAAATTTACTTACAGATTCACACTCACATACACACTGCAGCCTGCCAAGAATATTTCAGGATCCACATGCAGCTGTGAAAGACAAAAGGATATGAATGATATGAAGCCAAACTCTCACTGGGAATACACACATATACTGTATTATGAATCACTGTTGAATTCATCAGAGAGTTGACGACACACAGCAAGGTTGATTGCAGTAAATGAACCGAGGATGAAACACATTCAGTTCGCTATGCGCAACATACACTTCTGGGAATTGAGTGCTGACTTAAGGACCACAAATGCATAAATAAGTTTGACGGTGAATTTGCTTTTCTAACTCTCCTTTTTTTATTCCGACTTAATAGCTCATTTTGAATGCGTCCATTCCAAACAGCCGATCATTGAGTCCATCAGTTTTTATCTTCACACACATTAGGCTAAATACATAATTGGAGTGGATAAACCCCTCATTTCTGTCAATTCCGCACAAGTAGCTCCAAGTGCACATCAGCAAAATAATTCCATAGTCAGAAAAAATATTTGATGCATTAGGATAAGATGGACTGCCATACAGTAAGAGGGAGTTTGATTGTAGTTATGTGTGGAGTTGGTATATTTTGTCTATGCTTGTGTGTAATGACCCTAAACCTTGCTGTGAAAAGCAACTAAGGACTGAAAGCAAAGAAAATAAATATTAATTAAAAGTGGATTAGTTAGCTACTACCAGCCAATATATCACCAGCCAAATTATAAGCAAGCAGATGTACTGTGCAGGTTTACCTAATGCTGTGACCAGTCAACGCAGGTTACTGTTACCACGGTCTATGTACTGCCGACTGAAAATGAACAAAATTCTTACATTGTAGGTAGTACGCTTGTTTTATGGTGACTTCATGGAATGTGACAAAAATACGTTTCAAGGAAAAAAAAAAGCAGTCATGCTACCCCAATTGAGTTGCATAAGTGGCTGACGCAACACAAGCCTGTTGTCAAATTCACCGCGTACTTTACGAAACAAGTTTACCAAGCAACTTTAGATACAAACCGAAATAAAGGGGAGCTGAGGAAAACCTAATAAAGCGGAGGCAACGCCACACCAGCCATTTTCACCTTGCCAATTGCACCATGTACAGGACATGAATGAGGCACCGCTCAGCCCCTGTGTGGCTCCAGCCTGTGTCTCGGGAGGGGCGGTCGCTGTGTGGGACTGGCCGATAATGACAATTTTCTTTCATCACGATTACAGATAATGACGAGATGTACACGTTTCATGCTTGTATTCGGCAAAAATGCATTGACCCCTATAGTCACATTGCCAATGCGCAGGCTACGGGATCAGGGCAGGGACACAAGAAACGGCCATGGCTTTAAGCACAGCATGCTAGCAAGCTAACTAGTTAGCTTCCAATGTATTTATTCTAAATTTAAGAAAGGGTTTTAAACGGAGTGGGGAAGAAGGACACAGTAAGAAGCCAAAAAACGTACCACTTCCACATGGCATGGGAGAAGAACTTTTTTTCACTCTCTCATGTCGGACATGCCGTGGCTGACTACATGCACTGTTAAGGTTAAGGTAATGTAATATAACATCATGTCTCATCAATGTTTTGTGCCATTACTGACACCTAGTGACCAGAATACTACACATCACTGGTCTTTCAATATGTTTTGACTAATAATGGGCCATAGTCAACCACAAAACAGCAATGTTTCATTAATTACTTAATTTTTGAAAAACCATGATAGAGTGAGGGAGCGATTGTAGACTGTAGTCACTTTAAGTGTCCAATTTGAAAAAAATGGCTGTAATTCCTGTGTTATGATCACTTGTTGCTGGGTGTCTTGTGGTGCTCGCTCTCTCTTTCTCTCTTCCTGCAGTTGGGTGTTTGGTTGGAGGTGGGACAACTGGGCACACCTGTTTGTAATCTGGGCTGCCCGCTACCTAGGCTGTGTAGGGGCAGCTGGGAGACGCCAGTTCCTTGTTAGTCGCTCATGCTTCTACTGCACACCAAGTGTTTGGACTACGGTGCAACTTTCTCTTTCGTCATTTCACTGGCATCTTCTACATCACCTGAGCCGGCATCTCCTTGTCCCCAATTGTCCCTGACCTCTTTTGCCAGGAGATTTTTGTGTTCTTACCTATTATAATGGTGTGCAGCAAGCCGCTTCCTCCAGCACCCTGAATCTCCTTTTTGATTTACCTATGCTGATGTGCATCATCTGACAGATTAAAGACTGCCAGTTGCTCCATCTGCCTTCTGCCTCTGCGTTCTGTGGTCCACACTGCACGCACCCCAACATCCTGAATGGTAAATTATGCATTTTTGTAAAACTGCAAAGTCACAATCATACTGTTTTATTTCAAAACGATTGTGGTGATGTACATATAAAAGTAAAACAATTAGGGCTGTCAAATGATTAACATTTTTAATCAGATTAATCACAGTTTTCAAATTCATTAATCATGATTAATCAGCATGTCACACTGTCTGAAATATGCCCATTTTTACTGTATTTTGTTGAAAGAAAGATAAATGACAAAAGAAAGATAATTTTTTAAATATGTATATATATTTATTAACAACACCAAATTAACTGAAATAATGGATTTATTATTTCATCAAAAGCCATAATGTTAGGTATTTTGGCTCACACTTATGGCTGCTTTATAGCGTGTGTTCCACCTGTATGTAGGAAAGGAACTGCAAGTACAGATGGCCGGTGGGAGTACATGGCTCCATGCTGCAAAGCAGCACACACACACACACACACACATGCACACTCAAGCAAACGTGTGCACATACCATAGGGCTTCAGCGCCACATGGTCATTTCCAGCACAATAAATAAGCACAAAAAAGCCTCAAACTAAAGGTAATAAGTACACACAAGGCGCACACCATTAGATATACTTGTATGATGTACTCAGGTCAAAAACAATGAAACAGAGCCTTAGAAATCTTCGAAATACACCAGGATATTAAATTATTGCTAAAAAAATAAAACAACATACCTTTGCCATTGTCCATCAAAATTTAACATTTACCGTAAATTCCGGTGCACAAGCCGCTACTTTTTAAACCGCCCTGTGTCTTATAGAGCAGTGCGGCTAAATTCTAATCTCGTGACATCTCCTTTACTTCAGAAATACTACAAATTGTTTAAATACTGTGCCGCTCGCGCATAAGTGAGGCAACGGTCGCGCTTTGGCAGGAGCCAATCACAAGCACTCACAACGAGCTTGTCAACCCATTGGAAATTGAAAGAGAACATTATATATATATATATATATGTGTATATATATATATATATATATATATATATATATATAAATAACAGCATAACAATAACAGTCTGACTCACTGTGTCAACTTACTAAGAACACAAAACCCATCACAGAGCAACACTCACAAGCTACAGCTGACAAATATTTACATTGTAGTAAATGTTTTGGCAACTCAACCAAAGCAGTGCTCCAGGCACCGGTCATTGACGAAAAGAAAATTCAGACTGCCTATGAGTATCCACCACCCACACCAACACCATACTGTGCACCCGTGCAGGCATCAGACACACACAACGCAAGCCCAGGACTGTATCCAGTTCTGCCGCAATGTGCCAAACAAATGTCCCAAATACAGATAAAACAAGGCACTATAGAGTGTACGACTAAGCCTACACCTAGAAAGAAGATGGCAGACGTGAGGGCAGAAGCAAGTGAAAATAACACCGTGTGCTCCAAGTAAACTGGGAGCTCATGTGAGGCTGTGTCAATTGGGGCCAAAGCTGTTTGAGACTCCATGTAGGAAAAGCATCTGGGCCGTTTCCTTGGTTGAGTACTAATGTCAGATGTGGCTTTGACTTTTGGACAGACAGACATCATTTGGACTGACCTCAGCATCTTAAGCTGGCAGTTCCAGGGGGTGACATTAAGAGGCTGAAGTTTGCGCCTCCAGGACCTCTGTAGCATGTGTGGATTTATGACAAAAAGCGGCAAGTTTCTACACCTTTGTCCAGGAGGCTTTTTATTGAGCCAGAGCATCATGCACGACCAGTTGGAAACTATGCACAAAGCAAGATACTCCCTCTGGTGGAAAATAAATAATCGCCTCTACTACATTGACCACTTCAAGATCACACGTCGTCCACATCCTCACTCTAACTATTAACTTGAACTGGTGGAAACAGGAGTAAAGGCTTTTATTATATGCATTGTCACATTTCGCAGGACAGGAGCGAGTGCTTCCTGTCCTGCGCTTTTATTTTGCCAATGTGTACTTCCTGCCGGGTGGAAGAGGTAGCTGCTTCACACCTGGTGGCCGCGCAGCTGTTGCCATTTACCATTAGTGGCGGTTAAAGGACCAGCGTCGTCAGACGTACGGCGCTGGTTCATTGTCGCATTTTGCCGCATTTTGACGTGAAAATGTATTACCTCATTACATATTGCACCATGATTACATAATGCGACACTACAAAGCATATATTTTCTGCTGTGTGTCTCCCTTTAAAATGCTGACAGTTCAACATTATGCTCTGCAATTTGAAATCCATTAGGAAATGGTTCATCATCCCAAAAACGGATGTCATTGATCGATTTGACCATAAATCGATCGATAGTCAGGCAAATATAGCCAGTGTTTGTCATCAGATTAGCTAAATGTGCTTTCACAGATTCTGAGCGTTGTGGACTGAGGGTTGGGCCAGTTCCAAGATATTAATTAAATCCTTATTTTCAACAGTAGAGAGAGGAAGGAGACCATTTGAAATGAATGTAACAATACTATCTGTTAGAACCACTTGATATGTATTGGTTGATGACCACTTAGAAGTTGAAGTTGAAGTCTTCATCTTGATTTGGTTGGCTCATGCCACTGCTGGAGGCAGACTCCATCAACCATTCAGGGTGTTTCTTCTGCAAGCAGAAAAGCCAATCAATATTCTCCTAGTCTAAGAACAGTTCAGGCTTTGGAGGAAAGCACCGGCAAGTTTTTATGTTATACTACAATTACATTTGTACTGCAAAAATTATTGGATTTTCTGGCTCTCTATAATGCTGTCCCCAGATCCCTGCCTCCAAGGCTAATTTGCTTTCAAATGATATGCCAAGGTTCGTGATTTGGACTTACACAAGCAAATGAGAAATAGTGTGATTAGACAGACATTGGATTTCAAAGAGAGCCGGGTATAAAATAATACATTACATGTTTCAAGTAGTGAGTAAAGTGTGATTACTGATTGATCCAGAGTTCCCAATGCAAATACATGCCATCCATCAATTTTCTATGCCGCTTATCCCAATTATGGTCGTGGGGGTATGCTGCAGTCTATCACAACTGACCCTGGACTGGTCGCCAGCCAATCGCAGGGCACATATAGACAATCATTCACGCTCACATTCATACCTGTGGCCAATTAACCTAACATGCATGTCTTTGGAATGTGGGAGGAAACCGGAGTACCCGGAGAAAACCCACGCACAGCGAGAACGTGCAATCTCCTGACTGTGTGGCCAAAATCAATCAGATTACACTACAGACTAGAGATCCATAAACTTACCTGGAGGTGCCATTTGAAATTTGAGGTAGCTTTACACAGCCGCGGACTGGAGCACTGCAGTAATTACTGATTGCGCTGCGGTTTCCATTTGTTGTGGGAATTGGTTCATTGGATTTGGTGATATTTTGTTTTTAAAACAAACAAGCAATGCGGTCCGTTCGGAGCTCCTTTTTGTCCCACGGGGAAGCTGAGTGGCTATCACGTTCATGGGGTGCGTAGTAACTTTTTCAAGGGTCAATGAACAATTTTGCTGTCTTGTTGTCATTATACCAATTATGTCTTGTCCTCAAAACGCTATTTGTGTGTGGCTGTTTAATGAACATAAACGCACGTCTGTCCAGCCTTACTGTATGATTTGGAGTAAGTCACCCAAGGGTCAAAGAATATTTGCTTCAACTCTTCGTAGTTTATTATAACTGTTGAATTCAGACTTTATGCCTTTTATATAACGTAAAATAGCATAAAGACAATTGCCACACTGTTTGAGTGGAGATCTGCTAGTTAAATAAAGTAGTGAACAATTTCAATGTTGTCAGTCATGAATAAAGTAAGTAGTTCACAGCTGTAATAGTGCTGAAAGTTGGAGGCCTCTACAAACATGTGATCGGTATCGGCCGATGTCACTCATGAATGACCGGTATCGGAATTGGCAGTATAAAACGAGGGCTGAGCCAGGTATTCTTTTTAGACGAGTATCCATTACGGATAAGGCATGTTTGCTGAGTACGAGCATGAAACGAAATACAGCTCATCATTATCCGTACTCGTCCTGAAGGAAAATCCTCATTGGGTAACTAGTTATGTATTCATTCTTCAAGCTCTGTGATTGGCCATTCACATGCAGCGACTGCCCCTCCCTAGAGGCTGCAGCCAGAGAGTAGCCGTGCCTCGCTCATGTACACGGAGAGTTGCCTCCACTCTGGATAGGTTTTTTAGGTTTTCGCCTCTATTTCGGTTTCTATATATAAAGTTACTTGGTAAACTTGTTTCGTAACGTATGCGGTGCATTTGACAAGACTGTGCTGTAAACGGCTCGTGTTGCATCGATCACTGCCTGTGTGTTTTTTCCCTTTGCGTGCTTCCAATTTGGCTATTCATATAAAGTCAGTTGGAAAACTTTGCTCGTAGTACTGAACGCGGTGCTTTTGAGAAAAATAGGTGAGTGAACAAGGATGACAGACTATTTCCCCGTTTGCCATCACTGGATGTTTGCATGAATCACCAACTTCACACAGATCATTAAATAATAATTAAATAATAAAGTCTTACAGATCCTCTACACACATACACAGTACACATATAACTGAATAATAAACAATATATCAATCCATGACAATTTCAGATTTAAAATAATGTACCGATTTAAGACCCATCCATTTCAGGTTAAACCATGGCCACTTCCGGTCTACAGCTATAAATTAAATGATGTGATATGTCTATAATGTCTATAATCATTGTTATATATTAATTGAATTATTGCGATCACAAGGTTTGATGACTTTAGAGAAAGTCATAAAGGTATATTTTTTTATCGATGCAGAATAGCCTTTTAAATAAAAGGTTACTCAAATTCTTGTTCTCGGTCATGTTGTTAAGCTTGTTCCACCTTGGCCACCTCAGACCCCCACATTCTTCAATTCCCTGTGACTGAGTCCCCAGAGAGCCACCACTGCACAGCTTCAATTCTTTGTTTTCATACATTCAGCACCTGGCAGCTGAGCCGAGGGCTTTCATTCTGTGATCTCGCTCTTTTTAAATTCCAAAGGAAAGTGTATACTGGCTTTGTGCATCACTTGGGTGAACAGAGACATCCTCTTCTTTCACTGTCAGAAAAATGCAATTGTAATATATGTACAGTATGTACAATTGGCACCTTGCTATGAGGGTATCTGAATGATCCAGAAGAAAAGGATAATACCGACAGGACATTATCTTTGACAACGAGCACTCTTGCTTCTTCTAGTCCACCATTTAGCTTGATGTAGATTTTGCTGTTGGTGAGACGAGTGCTGACCGCTCGGCCAAAAGCCCAGACTGTTGACTGAGTGTCCAGCTCAGCTCTTACAGCCAAGGGAGTGAGGTTTTACCAACATACACTTGGGCAGCCGTACTAGCTGGCATCCGTTACATATACCACATCTGCATATGCATGTTGAACGTTATAGGTTATAATTCAATATCATATTTGAATGAAAATGATTGTTTTGAAACTTCCAAAATGATTACCATAGAACAGACATGGGCAAACTATGGCCCTCGTTAAGCTTTTTAATCTGGCCCACTAAATGTTTCCAAATAACCTCTTTAAACCTTTAACATTGAAGCTGTACTAGGCAAGAGTATTATACGTGGCTTTCTCTTCCTCTCATGATACCTGCCGAGCTTTTATCAAATGCACATCTGCCACCTGGTGGCCATCCAGCGAACCACAGTGAGAGCCATTATCCACAAATGACGAAAACATGGAAACAGTGGTGAACCTTCCCAGGAGTGGCCGTCCAACCCAAATTATCCCAAGAGAGAGGCAACGACTCATCCAAGAGGTCACAAAAGACCCCACAACAACATCCAAAGAATTGCAGGCCTCTCTTGCTTCGGTTAAGGTCAGTGCTCATGACTCCACCATAAGAAAGACACTGGGCGAAAGCAGCCTGCATGACAGAGTTCCAAGACCAAAACTACTGCTGAACAAAAAGAACATTAAGGCTCATCTCAGTTTTGCCAGAAAAAATGTTCCCCGAGATCTTTGGAAAAATACTGTGCTCTCAGTGCTCTGAGAGACAAAAGTTTAACTTTTTGGAAGGTGTGTGTCCCTTTACATCTGCAGTAAAAGTAACGCCGCATTTCAGAAAAAGAACATCATACCAACAGTAATATAGGGTGGTGGTAGTGTGATGGTCTGGGGCTGTTTTGCTGCTTCACGACCTGGAAGACTTGCTGTGATAAATGGAACCATGAATTTTGCTGTGTACCAAAAACTCCTGAAGGAGAGTGTCTGACCATCTGTTCGTGACCTCAAGCTGAAACCAACTTGGGTTCTGCAGCAGGACAATGATCCAAAACACACCAGCAAGTCCACCTCTGAATGGCTGAAGAAAAACAAAATGAAGACTTTGGAGTGGCCTAGTCAAAATCTTGACTGGAATCCTATAGAGATGCTGTGGCATGACTTTAAAAAGGCGGTTCATGCTCGAAAAAGATGAGTGGGCTAAAATTCCTCCTCAGCGCTTTAAGAAACTCATTGCAAGTTATGGCAAACGCTTGATTGCAGTTGTTGCTGCTAAGGGTGGCCCAGGTGGTTATTAGGTTTAGGGGGCAATCCCTTTTTCACACAGGGCTATGTAGGTTTGGATTGTTTTCTCCCTCAAGAATAAAAACTGCATTTTGTGTTCAGTTGTATTGTCACTGACTAACATTTAAATTTGTTTGATGAGCTGAAAGATTTAAGTCTGACAAACAAAAAATATGAAATCAGGAAGGGGGCAAACACTTTTTAACACCACTGTATTTAGCATGTTTTCTCTGTGTGGAAATATTGCTTTGTTCTGCTACTGGCTCTTTACATAGATTCCTTCACTTAAACGGATCCAAAATGTCTGCAGCTGATGGACTCCTCAAGTGCAGAGACGGAGGATGACACAAACATCTCTCCATCCTGGCAGTGTAGACACCCAAGGAGGTTCCAGTCAGACTCCTGTCACGATGGTAAGACCTCTTCAGTCCAGACTACATTATTTACACAACTCAATATTTTTTCCCCACACATGGTATGGTTTTTCTTTCCAGATGAATCTTGAAAGAAAAAGTCAAAAAAGATGTCCAGAACTGGAGCTCAACCTGGAGGTTTAAGTTATGCACATATTTAAGAAAATTGCCAATCAAGTCATATTTTGTAGCTTGGAGCGACCATGCATGATGAATAACCTGGTGCATGTCATGTGACTGAGTAAGCACGTCAACATTTGGGTGCCTTTTTCAGGTCAACAGATTTCTATATCTCCACCGCCTTCATATAAGTGTTCTAAACTGTCTAATGTAACAGCATAGGTTCATCTTTTGCAAATACCATGTGGAAGAAGCCCACCATAAATGAAGTGACCAACATTCATATCCACTTTTCAGATGAATCAACACCACTCAGGCATGCCGCTAGTCACCCTGACACATCTCATCAAACCTCAGTTTGTCAACCAGCGTGTCACCTAGGTTCGGAAAGGTCTTACGCATCTCTGGACCCAGTTCAAGGTACAGTGGCACTCACTTTCCAGTTTAATACAATTTCATGACCAGGAAGTTGAAAACTTGAAAAACTTCAGCATTGACACATTACGCACACATACTGTAAGTTGCTCACACTGGAGAGTATGTTATGTTTTTATTTTTGTTTTGTTTTGCGCTTTAGTTTCAGATGCACTCAACCAACAGCTCGTTACTGCAATGAACGATGATGCTTTTGCTCAAGCAGGGAAAAAGTGGTTCCATTATAGCCAGACTGGACAGGAAGGTTTAGGTTTGCCAATGATTGAAATGAAATAAAACCTGTCTGATTTCTGTTATGTTTCTGTTATGAGATGAAACCACATACAGTATCTATTAAGCTAGATAAGAGACATCTAGAGACATATCTAGAGACATCCTGACTCTAGATAAAGCAGGATTTTAATGAAATGCATTAAATATTTCTTCTGGTATTGTCACTGAAATATCATTGAAACCACATTGTTTTTTCAACATTTCAACATTGTTTCAATGTTCACATTAGTTGGAATACAGTTGAAATTGTGTTGATCTGTGGTTTGATACAATGTTGGATACAATGATACAATGCAAAACTGACACTAAATTAACATTGGAATCCAAGGATTCAGTGATCTAATCTTGAGACTTCAATGTAGATTCAACACTGTTTCAATGTCAACTTGCTATCAGGGTATATATCTAGTTATCTATTTTATCTAGTCCCTTTTTTATTCATGATACAAATATTTACAGTATTTTGGGAAGTTGTCTATTCCCCATAAGGTCATTGCCCGTCTGCATCAGGAATGCAATCAGGAGTGAGTTAACATGTCAGAGATCCTTGCTGCCTATCCGTCTGCTTGCTGCGTTTAGTTGAACACCAGAAGATGGGTCTCTCAGTTAACAAGCAAAGACACCTTTTTACTGTTGGGTTCAGACAGACAGACTTTGGGCCACAGTTGGCCTTTTAAAAATCACACTTTTACGACAAAGACATTCTTTAAGAAGGACCATCCTGGACTTGTCTGGTTTGGGGCTGCTCTAAATTGATCTCGCTATTCACTGCACTGCAGAAGATTTTGATTTGTTGTCATTTTGTTATATGAGCAAAAAGGAAAATGTATACAAGACTCAAAGGTCTTGTCTTCAGCTCCTTTAATACCAGTCAAAATGAGAGACAGTAGCTCATAGTGTACATGAATAGATGGGACCTAAATGGTCATGGTATACAAGTGCATGTAATTTTAAAAAACAAGTCAAATCCAAGATATTCTTACGCTCTGCTGAATGAATGCATGAATTGCATGAAGATGGAGGATTGTGTACCCAGGCTCACCAGGAGGTGATCAGACTTTTACAACAAAGTAACAGCACTTTTCCTGAAGAAGGAAAAGTGGCATGTACTTCATATAGGGATAAAAGGTAAGAACACAATTGTTTTAAGTTCATAAATAAATGGGACTAAGAAATATCTGAAAACAATTTGAAAAGATCTTCTTTTTTTGGTTATCCTCTTAATGAGCATCCTGTATTAACATTTCAAAAACTCAATCAGTGCCTCGCCAGCCATGAACCTCGCCGCACGTCACTGTCCCTTACTATTTAACCTCTTTTATTTTGCCTGTATTGTCTGAGGAATATGTCTTCTCTATTCCAATCACCTGATGCAACTGATATTTACTGCCTCCTCTTTCTGTTTATCCAAACAATATCATAAGGGAATAGATCTGTAAACGAACGTTTGCTTTGAGGATAAGCATCTTGTATTGAATCAAATGAAGTATGGGCTCAGGGAGGGAGGAAATAGGGAGGAAGGTCAGCAGACTGTCAGCTTTTAATGAATATTGAATTCATTGCCTCACATGCACAAGCACACAAACACTTCAGCAAAAGCAGAAACATTGCCCCCATAAGATTATATCAATTAAAAAAAATCCCGTATTCCATTTCTCCCCATTGAGTGAATGCATTAAGATCACTGGTCGTAAAGCATGGATACAAAGATAGTGTTTCCCAATGGAAACTATTGGTGTTGGTGGTTTTGTGTTGTGGGGGAGGGAGTGGTGATACAGTGAGGCCATCGTTTTTGTCCTTAAAAAGAGAGCTTTTGGAAAACTCCGGCCAGGGTGGATGGAGATTTTCACCAAGTCCGTCTTCAGTGTTTGTGTGTGCACGCGTAAAACTGAGCTTTTGTGTTTGTGTCATAAAAATGTGCACCATTATTTCATGTTAACCTTATTTAACAACACAACATGTAGTTATTGACTTACGGGTAGTGCTGTGCGGATCGATACTAAAATCTAAACACTTCCGATACCAGCTCTTCATGCTCTAAAATCGATTCTCAAATCTAAATATCGATACTTTTGATACTTCAGTCAGTTCAGGTAATGTATATCATGAACAGGAACACAATGGAAAGTAATTCATTATTGAGATCTTGTCTAAATGATACGCGTTTAGTTGGAACTACTTTTCCCGCCAGCGTAAGTGCATAATGCGTAAGCACAGCAGCACAATGCTCAGAAATGATGTGCGATACTACTGATTTTGCTTCCGGTCCAATTCTGAGTAAAATTCAGGCTGGTATCGGCGATACTGGAGGTACTGTTGATCTGAAACGTTTGTCTGTTGAAACGGAGTCATGTGTGAATTGTGAATAAATCATTTATTTGAAGGGTTTTATTCCTTTACTTTACTTACGTCCTTTTTTAATTTGTTTAAAATACCATTTTCACATATTTTATATGATTGTGTCCTCTGTTTTTTCTGTTGCATATTACCTTGGCTATATGGTAAATCACCCCGCTACCTCAAAACACTTCAGGGTTTAAAATAAATTATTAAATAAATGAATTTAAGTAATTATTACTTTTTTTAAATCAATAAATTAATAAATGTCTTGTATTCTTTATGCTATGATATGAAATGCACCACTGTCTAAAATTTACCAGACACATTAAGTGAATTTGCATAAAATATTGGTATTGGATCGGTATCGCCAATACCAGCATGAACTTTATGAAGAAAACCAAAACAAAATCACTGTTACAGTATTACACATCACTACTTACAGGTGTTTCCTTCTGGGCACCAGTAGATGCACGTGCACCTTGTAATACGCACAGGGGAAAAACATTCACGATATTTCCTGGACTCCATGCAAGTGTGGGCTGAGTTTAAAGATAATATCAGTTGTGGTAACTTTTTCATGCTTCTGATTGGCTAAAATGCGCATGAAAGCCAGTTAATGTGTTTTCAGATGTTTATACGATGGCGCCTTGGTTAATGTCATTCATCCGTTCTAGAAAGTCCGACTCAAACCAAAATGGACTCTGACAAAGCAAAATTTCCCATAGAATATCATGAAAATCCAGTGAATTCGTCCCAGACACTCAAAAATGTTCACACAAAACAAATTTTATAGACAATAATTATAGTTTTACATGCAGAAAATTATGCAAGAATAATTGCAAATGACAAATGAATGGACCACTGAACATTTAACATCACTTTTACCTATGCTGGAAAACCCCCCACAAAACCATCAGTTAACAAAATAACACAAAATAAACACATTATTCTGCTGCAACCACAATTTTCAAAAATGTAAAAAAAAAAGGTATCAAACTAAATATCAACATTCTAGAACCAATAAACATGTACCTTGCTGTTTAATGTTTTGTTGTTGGAACAAGAACTGAGTGTTATGGATGTAAAATGAGACCGACAGAAAGACCGAGTATCACCCTTGATGCGCTGCCGGGTTGATAGTCTGTTATACGGGAACCAGAGTAGATGTGTATGCGTGTACCGCATGTCACTCGGTCACATTTACATACCTCTGAAGTGACGCCGGTCTTCTCTTGAAGTTGTAAAATTCGGAGGTCTTGCACCCTTGTCTCGCCTTTTCTTTTGTGAGGTCCATGTGTTTGTCACGTCGTGTATCTCCCTCTAGCGTACCAACTCTGATATAAACAAATGGCGTTGTCCTGAAATGGTGCCCACGGCCCACAGTGCATTGCACTGAGCACTTGCAAGTATCACAAGACTTCGTCTTGGGAGCGTGATCCAAGATGGCGGCATAAACAACCCGGACGGTATTTTGGACGCTGAACAAGCGGGCAAACCCAAGGCAAAATTTTAGCAAAAATTTGGGATGTTAACTGAAAAACCCTCTAACATAGACATGAACTGAGGTACCACTGTTTTTTCGAGAGGAGTTAAAATGGAGTTGTGCTACAGTTTATACACGGCCAATAAGACAGTTAGTAAGCAAAATCAATTCCAAAGTAGAGCTGGCTGATATGACCTCAAATCAATATCACGATAAATTGGCCAGTTTTACCTCGATAACAATAAATCCCCGACCACTATATATCCTTGCCATCTGAAAATAATTGCAGGAAATGCAAAATAACTGCTTTTTGTTGATTTATTGACCAACTGGCACACATTACTTTCAATGAAATATAATGCACGTAATGGGACGCACCTATTCCTCCTATAAAGCCTTCTGAAAAACCCTCCAAAAAGCCCCAAGAACGCTCCATTTCCATAATGTGCTTTGGGTGGTTACCACAGTTTTCATACTGACTTTGCATTTTGTGTTCTTTTGCTCAACATCATCTTTGTGGAACCTAAAATAAATCTCCCTGGGGCTCTGGTCCACAAATATCAATGTTGTTGTACATACCTATGTGCAATGTTCACTTCCTTGTGAAATTATTTATTTAATAGTTTGAGTATTTTCTTAGATCATACAGTCAACATCAACCAGGCCAAGGAATGCGGTGCAGCATGATGTAAGCGCTAATAAACATTTTATCACAGGTCATTGCTCGTGCGAAGCTTTACTGCAAATGAGAATCACCTGATGTGAATAACTTATGAAGTGACGCACACTAGCACAACATCATTGACTTCAGGAGGTTCACACACAAAAACTGACACTCGATTACAGGTTAAAACCTGTCCCTTGCTGGACTCAACGCAGTTGAATGGGGTTCACCTTTCATTTGAGTTCAATTCATGGGGCTGTTCAATAGATGGTTGCCCTCAGCAATAACAAAGTCATTCACCGGCTGTGCTTGCCAGGACCTTGAAAAAGAAAACAGCTAAATAGATTACATGTATTATTCAGTGTAGAGTTTACAGTAGTGCTTTGAGGTTACGACTGCTAAAAGAAATAAAAACGCGATAAGTGTGACTGCACGTGTGAATGATCCCTTTTAAATCATTTTAAACTGACTGTGACAAAGGACGTAATATCACACATGCTGTTAGAAGCATGTGTATTATCTTGCGGGTCAGTGATTTATTTTATCCAGAGCAAGCTCTACCCAAAGTGGTGCCTTGGGCAAGATTTTATATGGGGACCCCCTCCATCGGCGATTTACATGCCCTTAGAAAAGAAATTGAATGGCATTGTTTTTACCCTTGTCTTTAAATTGTATGATAACGTGTCACCTCCACCTGGGGCAGGACCTCATTCCCAACCCGGAGGGAAGCCATCTATTGTTGGAACACACCCTCCGGTCGTCCTTCTTGAAAAGGGGGACCACCACCCCCGTCTGCCAATTCAGGGTTTCTGTTCCCGACTTCCATGCAATGTTGAAGAGACATGTCAGCCAATACAGTCCCTCAACATCCACAGCCTTGAGGAATTCAGGGCGAAACTCGTCCACTCCCGGCGCTTTGCCACAGGGGAGTGTTTTGACTACCCCAGATACCTCGGCCACGGTGATGGAACTATCCGCGTTTGTGTCCTCAGACTCTTCTTCCTCTATGGACGGTATGTGAGTGGGATTGAGAAGGGCCTCAAAGTATTCCTTCCACCATCCGACTATATCCTCAGTCGAGGTCAGCCGGCCCCCGTCCCAACTGTAAACAGTGTGGACCCGGCCGGGGCCCACGACTAAGGGCCCGACAACCAGGCATTCGCCCGCGAGCCCCTCCCCCAGGCCTGGCTCCAGGGTGAGGCCCCGGTATCCCACGTCCGGCCGAGATGCGGTCACTCGTTTTGTGTTTATTCATACGGTCTTCTCTTACCATGCGTACACACAAAACCTAGTGGTAGAACAGCTATGGCTGTGCCTGTCCAGCGCAGGCCATATCATCTTGCTCCATGCTTCACAACCTGACCCTCAAACAAGGCACCGCCCCTCCTCCCAGAGCAGACGAGCCCCTAGCAGACGAGCAAAGCCTGCCCCTGAAGTCGATTTATTTGTTATTCCTGATTTATTTAATGGTGATGCACATGTAGTACTCTGCCAGTGACTCGTTGATTTGCGGTAGAGTGTTCGTGATGTTTGTCAGTTGATGTTTATTCTTCTCTATTTCCTCTTCCTCGCCCTCTTTGCTATGATTCTGCAGAGGGAAAAAGAGCATTCATGCATTCTTAAAGGGATTACTGCTAAGAGGTGGAATTTAAAAATGTGTTTGTGTTTGTGGTTTATTACGTTTGTGGACATTGGACATATTAGATTGACAGGCGTTACAAGTCATCCATGAGTTTGAAAGGCTTAAAGTTGGACTTAACGTGAGGCCGCCGTATGAGTCGAGGTGGTCCAACACTCAGTATAAATCCGATATGAAATTGAAGAGGAAGAAGTAATCTACCTAACAAACATGTATATGAATGAAGATACACCCGATATCATATGAACAAGCAGCATTTTCACGGACGTCTCCAGAGACTCTCCTAATCCAGCGCACACACACAATGTCAGATTTTACCGTTGCTTACTTCCGGGAATTGTAACATTCATACTAGTGAGGATAATGAGCATAGAAATGGATGGATGGAATGGAAGGAGCGAGCTAATTTGCTACTAGCCACCCACGGTTGTTTACACACTTGAGAGGCGGTTTGATGAGGTCATTTGCCAGCCAGAAAATACGGGAGCTCATAGGCCAATATACAGAATTATGTTTGTTATCAGTGGGATTGAGATACCTAAGAGATAGGGTGAGGAGCTCGGTCATCCGGGAGGAGCTCAGAGTAGAGCCGCTGCTCCTTCACATCGAGAGGAGCTAGCTGAGGTGGCTCGGGCATCTAGTCCGGATGCCTCCCGGACGCCTCCCTGGTGAGGTGTTTCGGGCATGCCCAGCCAGGAGAAGGCCCCGGGGAAGACCTAGGACATGCTGGGGGGATGTCTCACAGCTGGCCTGGGAACGTCTTGGTGTCCTCCCGGTGGAGCTGGAGGAGGTGGTTGGGGACCGCGCAGTCTGGGCTTCCCTATTAAGACTGCTGCCCGATCCGGTCCCTAATAAGCGGAGGAAAATGGAATGGAATGTTTATCGGCTTTCATTATAGGGAAAAATCCTGATACCGATATTGACCGATATTACATTTTTATGCCAGTCTTAGGGCGATAATATCGGTTGGCTGATATTATTGGGCATCCCTAATTCCAAAGGGATTTTCTGTGCGCTGTTTGTTTTGTTTTTTGTTTTTAACCCTTTCCTAAGTAAAAAATGTTGAATTTGCACATTTCCTGATCAAATATATGACAGAAACCGAAGATGAAGCTGTTGTGATTGGCTTAGTGTGCAAGCCCTACCTACCGTCTGAGTGCACTCAATGGTTGGATCATGGCAGTTTCTAGTCAGTTTTGTCAGCATGTTGCCAATAATATCATGTTGTAGAAACATTTATTCAACACGACGGCTTTCTACAGCTTGTGTAATGTCTTTAAGGCAAATGTGACATCATTGCATGCGTGAGCTGGAAGGTGCTTGTCGCTGCCGTCCTTCCATACAGAGGAAAACCCAGCAGCACCAGCTGAGAGTGGCAAGTAAGATGCAAGATATTTTTATGCGCTGCAGAATGAATGAATGAATTTGACTTGGCAAGATGGACGATTATATCACCAACCTTACTAGAAGGTGATCAGACTTTTACAACAAGAACGTCAGAACTCTTCCTGGCAAAGGATAGGATGTCTTGCCATGTTTTGGAACAGTCTAGATACCAAGGCGACAGAGAACCCTCACACAAGGAGGGAGTGTGACAATGTACTGTAACATAAAAAAAGCAAACTAAAGGAGTCAGTGCCTCAACAGCCATGAACGCACAGCCCTGATTGTGACATAAAACAACCAACAAATTTGAGTGAATTGTAGACTTTCGGCTTTAATTGAAGAGGTTTCACAAATCAAATCAAATATAAAACGATAATACATCTTTCAAGGCTAATACGCAAATGGAATATTGTTCAAGTTGGTGGCCTGATCCCAAGACAATAGAGCATGCTTTTCATTTACTGAAGAGATAATAGTAAAACTACTTTAAAAAAAAACGTGTTTTGTGTTAACATTTTTGGAAGTATGAATGGATTAATTGGATTGGCATTATTTCTATTTATTTGGTGAGAGTATGTTTCGGTTTGAGTCTGGCCTTCTGGAATGGATTAATGACACTAACCAAGGTTCCACTGTATTAAAAATCATGGTTTTACTTACAATTACGTTCATTTTCCCAAAACTATTGAACCGCTGAAAATGTATAATTCTTAAATGGTAAATCCTGCATTTTTGTGTTCTGTTTTTTTTGTGAGCCTCTCCCTCACTGTCAATCAGGGAAAAATTCAGAGTAGAACCGCTGCTACACACTGAGAGGAGCCAGATGAGGTGGCTCGGACATCTGATCAGGATGCCTCCCGGGCGCCTCCCTGGGGAGGTGTTCAGGTCACGTCTGACGGGTAGGAGGCCTTAGGGATGCGTATGTGCATGAATGAGAGTGTCCTTGGAGGCATGTGTGCGTAGGCCGGCAAAAGTTCGCCCCGCCTATTTCCCAAACTTGGAGCCTCAGTCCGTGAGATGTCATCGCGATAACACAGCAATTGCCGTGGAGACAGCCTTGAGTGGGCCCAGGCAATGACAACAGCAGGTGTCCATGGAGAAGAGAAGGAGGGGTCAGAGCATCTCACTGCAGCAATCTCTGGAGGAGTTGTTGTTCGAGCAGCGACCTTGGATAGGCAGCTGCCGAGGGGGGGAGGCCGAAATGCAGATTAAGTAGATTGTTTGGGTTTTGTGCGAGTAACCACATTCCAATAGACCTCGCTTACTCTGTTTGTCCATTCTGGTCTATCAATCGATCCAACTGCCTTTGCAAAGCTTCTCCAAGATCTCCAAGATGTTCTGCCTGTTGTGATTCACAGTCAGAGTCAGAGTGCTAACGGCTTTACCCACCATGTTCATCAGCTGTGGGCTGCGTTGAACCGCTGCTTCTGCCTTACGAATTCCGCGATACACCAGGGCAGTGCCTAATCCAGCAACAGACCTGTTATCACGGTTCCGATTTGGCAGACGTCTTCTAGGTCTTCCACGGAAAGAAACGCCAGGCACATGACCTTCCACTTCCCCCAACTGTCCATCACGTATCCGACAGCGAACATTCCGTCAGGGCAGAAGCAGCCAGGGAGAGGGAAGTCTGGGCTATTGCCCCTGCGACCCAAACTCGGATAAGTGGAAGAAGATGGATGGATGGATGGATGTATTTTTATGAAACCTTTTAAATCAAAGCTGAAAGTCTACACTTCAGTCACATCTTTCGTATTCATTGTGGTGGTGGTAAGAGCCACTTACTGTTAAAAAACAGCAGCATCATATCCTGCAGCAGGCTGCTAGAAGTGCTGGATATTCTATTAAATCATGTTTCCGTGGAAACGTTCCACTCCTTCACCTGGAGGTGAAGGAGCTTTCCTCTGGGAAAGAAGATTTCTGACTGACACAAAAGGCAACCGTGCTTCGTATTTGTTGTTTATTTGTTGTGTTTAAACTAATAGTTCTGGCAGATATCTTTTCAATATGTTGAATGAATGAACTCACCGAACACAGAAATAATGGCCGCTGCCAAAATAAGAATGATAATAAAATGAATATAAATAGCAGGCGAACATCAATTCTTGAGAGATCTGCAGTTGTTAGATATACATTTTTTCATTTACAATGTGTTTGCTCTGACTCCAAGCTATTCCTAACATTTTTCGAGTCTTTTTTACTGAAAGTAAAAAGTTTATTTGAGTTAAGCTTAACTCCTAACCTAATGTGTTGTCTGCCTCTGTTGTTCCCTGCAGTTACATTAGCACAGGAAATAAGATGATCAAAGCTAATTTATTGCAATCACTTGGTCTTAATGACTGTGTTTGTTCATGGCCAGTGATTGAATATATCTTTTATTCTATTATGGCTGTCCCTTGCACAGCGCTGCTGCTAATAAAACACAAGCTGGCTCAATATCCGTCTCAATATCTTGTTTCTTTCCCTTTCAGTATTTTCTTATTTTCCTTTCGCCCCGTCTTTGCCCTCATGCTCAGTGCTCTCATACGATAGCGCAATTCTTTCCAAAACAAAACTGTCAACAAACATGGTTTATGTCACGCCACAGTGCAGCAGACGCCCTTCAGAAAATAATTCTTTTTACAAACTTCCGACTCAACACACTATTTGCTAGCATGACATACAGTAATTGTGCAAGCGTCCAACTCATCAAATGCAATATAACGCCAAATAACTCTCTAGATGTTTCCCTTTGGAAGCAGTGACATTACTAATGAGTCATGCTGACTCATTCCACAAGGATGGAGTAGAGAATATTTACGTTTATTTAGGCGGAGGGTCTTTGCATGTTCTTTTATTACTTTATTCATCTGATCAGGAGTGTATTTAAATCATGTTGCCTGGAAACCAGTGACGTGCAGTGAGGTTCATGGCTGGTGAGGCACAGACTTTGTTGGTGGTTGCCGACGAAAAGGATATCAAGAAAAAGAACAGAATAATTCACGTTTGTTAAAAAAAAAGTTTTCAAATACTTCTTAGTCCAATTTACTATTTTTTTTTATTAACTGAAAAACATTTTTGTTCTTACTCTTTATTTGTACATGAAGTGCCTCCCATCCTTTTCCAGGAAAGGTTCTGATACTAGAAGACTGATCACCTCCTGGTGAGTTTGGTTCTACAATCCTCCATCTTGGCGGTCAAATTCATTCATTCATTCATTCAGCAGAGCGTAAACATGTCTTGCATTTGAGTTGCTGCATTCTCCATCTGGTGCTGCTGTTGTCAAAACTGTATGGAAGGACGGCAGTGACAAGCACCTTCCAGCTCACGCACACCCCCACCCCCTTTGATGAATCCACTCAGACGGTGGGCAGGGCTTGCCAACGTTCGTGGCAGCCTCACTTTAAGTTTCTGCCCTGTATTTAATCAGGAAATGTGCAATTTGAACCATTTTTACTTTAGAAAATGTTAAAAATGACTGGAATCAGTCAGGAAAGGCATTTATTACGCATTAATAATTCAGTGGCCAAATCCATCCATCCATTTTCTCTACCGCTTGTCCTCGCTGGGGTCGCGGGTATGCTGGAGCCTTTCCCAGTTATCTTTGGTCGAGAGGCGAGGTACACACTTGACTGGTCGCCAGCCAATCGCAGGGCAAATACAGACAAACAACCATTCACACTCACATTCATACCTATGGACAATTTAGAGTCTCCAATTTCAATGGACAAATATTAATATTTATTTTATGTTACTTTTTTTAAATTTATATATCACTCGCTCACACTCTGCCCTCACCTGCCTCCCCTGACCGCACGTCACTGAAATTATACACTGCAAAACAAGACACTATCAAAAATTCTGCCTCTATGAAGAAGAATTTAACAGTATAGTTATTAGCTTACACTGACTGGAGTGACACAATACCATGATAAGATAACCGAACTTGATCAAATGTGAAGACATGTTGAACGAGGGCTAATGTTTGGTTATTCATTTCATAATTAATAATAGTTTAATATTAATAATTATTTCATTTAACTGAATGTTTCCAAGCATGCTCACAGGGGTTTACGTGTATGTCAAAGCATGAGACTGAATATCAAAAGCAGTGTTTCACCTTTTCGATTCCAGCAGGCTGTCCTTAAATGCAGACGTGTTCATTAAGTGCTGCGCTGTCACAGTACAAACTGTCAGGCAGACACTTTTGCTTGTTAAAGCCCAAACTGGAGTGCTGTACAAGATGTCACTCAACCGAGATAAATAAATGAAGGTGGTGATACTGGTTGAAGTGGAAAATAACCACAAGACTTCCCATACTGTGAGATATTCTGCACTGCAGAAGACTATAGGTGACAAAATGTCTTCTTTAGGAGGACGTGATATGTTTCATACCGTTTCAGCATATTTTCTGTTGTAGAACACTAGACCAACCTGCTGCTTTAGAGTGTCCGACACAGTAGTGTTTTCCATAGGACTGCAATCCATTTGTGGTGGCGGGTTGCCCGCTGTGCCTTTTTGCTCTATTTTTCCATTTTTGTTGTTTTTTTAGTTGTGTTTTTGGTCCACAAAATGGCCCCCAGCCCACACTTGGGACACCCCTGGTTTACGTATTTCAACTCCAATCACTCATTTGCTTATCGTGACAGCTTGGATTTCATGACTGAGTAAACACATGATGCAAGAAAGACTTCCTGTCTTTCACTTTTAATGTGTGGAAATTTGTAACAGTCACGACGCGGGCCGCCATAAATAAATGAATGTATGGGGGACACTGCTGTAGAAGATCACCTTTTGCAGTAACGGTCAGAAATCTTCAAGTGATGCATCTCATTACAGTTCTTTTTGACACACTGTATGTTTCTTTATGACCTGTCCCTGAGCAGGATGACATCCGAAGAGGACACTTAATACATTTTTCGGCAACGTTCACACTGCACGGTATAATGTCCAATTCGGATTTCTTGCTAAAACCCGATCTTTTATTTAGTTCACATTACCAAAAAAAATGCGAGTTTTAAATGTGAACCCAAAGCGTTCGGCAAGTGACGTGCATGTGCAAAAGCACGATGTCACACGCTTTGCTGTGTGCTTACGGAAGTAAACATTGCCTCAATTTGTGCTCTCCTTGGCATATCTGTGGTCATTTCAAGGATTTTGTGCGACGGGAGTTAACATTTTCTTAACCAAATGATCAAGATTAAGACGAAAGAGGGCAAGATTTTGGAGTTTGTGGAGAACGTGCTGTGACATGTGGGTGGATGTCGCAGTCAGGAGAATTTTGGCCCACTCATCTTTGCAGAATTGTTGTAATTCAGCCACATTGGAGGGCTTTCCAGCATGACCCGCTTCTTAAGGTCATGCCACAGCATCTCAATAGGATTCAGGTCAGGACTTTGACTAGGCCACTTCAAAGTTTTCATTTTGTTTTTCTTCAGCCATTCAGAGGTGGACTTGCCGGTATGTTTTGGATCATTGTCCTTCTGCAGAACCCGAGTTGGTTTCAGCTTGAGGTCACAAACACGTGGCTGGATCTCTTTCAGGATTTTTTGGTAGACGGAAGAATTTATGGTTCCATTTATCACAGCAAGTCTTCCAGGCCCTGAAGCAGCAAAACATACCATCACACTACCACCAACATATTTTACTGGTGGTTTGATGTTCTTTTTCTGAAATGTGGCGTTATTTTTACGGTAGCCGTAATGGGACACACACATTCCAAAAATGTCACCTTTTGTCTCGTCAGACCCCAGAGTATTTCCCCAAAGGTTTTGGGGATCATCAGGATGTTTTTTTTTTGTATTGTTCACACTGACATGAAAAAATCAGATGTGGTTCACATACGAGCAAAAAAAATTGACCTGCAGTGTGAACATAGCCTTTATGCTGTTTCACAAACTAACCTGCATTGCCTAACAGCATTAAATAAGGGATCAATGGACTTTTATTAACACTTGTACTATCTCATATTGATTGCCAGGTTTGTAATAAATACATTTTCTGATTTATGATAGCATGCTACTTTCATTTGTTAGGTTACTCTCATCAGTTCTCATGGTCTTTTCCTGCTGATTCCCCGGCATACTCTTCAGTTGAATGACATTTACTGGCAGTGAAGCTTGAAAATCATATTAATACAGTATTTTCCTTTGACTGTACCCCAGACCTCTCGCACTCCCTCAAGTTTAATAGGCTTTTGATTCCTTACCCGCAAAGCTGAACAGGTACAGCGGTTGCAGGGAGGTGTACAGCAGTATAAATGAATGATGAATAACTATATCTGCCCCCTAAATGTGGAAACAAACACAAATATAATTTATTGAAGAAAGTATTTGTCTTCATTCCACCGTATAGATTTTTTTCCTCATTGTTCTATGCAAGGAAAGCACTACAAATATTGTTGTGTATATAGTTAGGTTAATTGAAGACTTCAAACTGTCCCTAGGTGTGATTGTAAGTGTGAATGAATTGTTTGTATATACAGCATGTGCCTGTGATTGGCATTCCAGGGTGTATCCTGCCTCCGCCAGCTAGGATGAGTAGGCTCCAGCTCATCTGTGACCCCAATGACACTATGGGTGGATGAATTTCTTCTTTGACAAACTATAGACACACTATTCAATTTGCTGGATGGAAAAATAATTTGTAATTCTAGTTGTTTTATCAGTTGTTCACATAATTTCTCATTTCTCATTTTCTCTGTGAAAACGCAAAATAAAATATCCCACAGGCTTTATATTGCAAACAGGGAAATACATTTGATGTCAAATTGTATTTCCTAAATTACAATGACTGTTACAATCCTGCCAATTACATGATTTATTATTGTGAAACCTCCCGGCCACAACTTTAATAGAGGTGGAGATGTGAGCGGTGTCAAACTATGAAGCGTGGAGGATTTCTATTTGCTCTCAGTTCGGCAGTCTCCGCTCCCTGGCAACGACATTGCGCTGCCTGCTAGGACTTGTAGTTTAAAATGGCCATGTTGGAAGTAATTACACTGTATTTTACAGGAATGAGACTACTCGTCCCACAATGCAACTAACACGGAACTAAAAAACCCCTTTGCTCACGTGACGTATGGTGTCCAGTTGGGCAAAACACAAGCGAAGCCCTGTCGTCTGTACTATTTAGCTGTATTGTTAGCCAGTTAACAAATGTTTTTTAAAATGAAAGGATTGTATTTATTTGTTGTTTGTCTCGGTACGGGGGTAATGGCCGGGAAATACTCTCGGGAGTTGAACGAGCCGAAGGTGGGCGGCGATGATGACCAGGCAGTGGAATTCAGGATTTCGAAGCTGAACCAAGTGTGGAACAAGGCCCTACGGGTATGTCTGTAATTTAATGTAAAAAAATATTGTGTGGCTCAGACATAGCCTAGCTGATGCATTAGCATATGTACGGCAAGGGATTAAAACCTTTGCAAATACCCGAGTTCATTCAGTCATTTTCTTCAGCTTATCCTGTCCAGGGTCACGGGTGAGCAGGAGCCTATCCCAGCAGGGGAGAGGCAAGATAAACCCTGACTGGACGTGTGGATCATTCACACTCATATCTACACACATGGGCAACCTGACACCTAACATGAACCTAACATGCATGCTTTTAGGCATGCATTTTTTGATTAGATGATAATAATACAGCAATTCAATGAAATATACACTCGGACTAATGTTGTCTTGTGTGTTTTAACAGATGCAGTTGTCCCCTGTGAAGCAAGCCGAGCTGCACAGTGACCTGAAAATCCAGGAGAAAGATGAGCTGCACTGGAAGAAGATGAAAGTGGAGGGCCTGGATGAAAACGGAGAGAAAGAGGCCCAAATTCGCCGTAATTTCAATGGTGAGTCTCTGGCTGCAGAATTCACATTGAAGTGAATGTTAATGTAGGTCGTTAGTTACACTACTCTGATCAGACCCTATTTTGAAAAAGTAGGACTAAGCATTACATCTTGAAACATGCACTTACTCACTACTGCAAGCTATGTTTAGTTGACTGGTTTTGTCAGAAGGTAAGATGCTGTCATGTCACCACAAGTGGATATTAAAAAGGGGGATGGATGGGTGTCACGTAAAACTACAGGCGACCCGGTCATGTATAGATGTATAACCATAATCACGGAATACTCAGCTGATGCAGTCCATGTTGTTGGTTCTTTGTATCTTCTCTTTAGAGAGCGGCCAGGTTCAGTTTTTTAATCAGTAAACAATATAATATACCCGTAGCGTACTGACCAGCTACAGTCAGTAATGATGATGCAGTGACATGTTTAGCTTTGTTGTTGCGTTCTTCCATATCGCATGGCGTGACAGAGGTGTGTGCTAAAGATGGTTAATATTCACGCACACTTCATGAAATTACATATGACATGACTCGAACTGAATAATTAATTAGCACTTCCAGCAGAGGCAGTCTGGGCTTGTCACTTTGTCACTGAATCCGTAAAGTGTTTGAAAAGTAAATGAGTGTACGTAGCTTCAGGGATCCTTTGCGACCTGATGATGAGGATCGCAGCTTGTGTGCGTGACACTTAAATGGTTGATGAGTAACACTGCACCAAGTATTGTGGTGCTGAATCAGCTGCTGCAGCAACAGTTAGCTGGTGCAGAATCATCAGGACAGAGCCAAGTCCAACATCGTGTTGCTGCTGAACGCTCCATAGTACGATGCCTTTACACTGCGTGTTGCCAAGTGTGAGCAGCATCACCGTTTAGCTCTCCTGGAAAGAGTCATGCATTTAATCAGCTTCAATTAGTTTCTTTCGGGGGCTTTTTGATGGGCATCCTGGCAGTTTGGATGTTGAAGAGAATGTCAGTTATTTTTCCCCTCTTTTTAAATGCATTTTGGAGTTAGTAGCAAAGTAAAGTTTGCATTTCTTTACTTATTTTCAAATGAATAGAGATGGTAAGCCAGCAGCCCCTCTCTCAGGTCCACCATCAGGGACTTCACAAATGTTCTTCTGGATAAATGGACCAAATTTCCCACAAACACATTCCGAAATCTTGTAGGTTTTCACAGCAGAGTGGAAGTTAACAGAAAAGGGGTGATCAACTCTATTATCTTCTTTTTTTTTTTATTTCTCATAGGCGTAATGGCCAGGTGTCCTAATACTATTGTCCATCATCATGTAGAGCCATCACAGACGATCACTCAACCACTACATTAGTAGTCGATCTTCCTTAAACTTGTCTGTGTTGGACAGTAATTCTGGCCAAGTATGGAATGGATGGCAAAAGAGACACAAGACTCCTGGAGAGCAACTCTCTAAAGGACCATGAAATCAAAGACGGCGACATATTTGATGATCCCAAGCTGGACAAACTTTGGAACAAGGTGTGTATTGGTGTTTGGGACGTTTGCAAGCTGCATACAGTTTTACACCATCTGGAGTTCCTATTTTTTGTGTAAAGCTGGTGTCCGTTTGTCTTGTGATGCCTCATGAGATGTATGCAAGAGTTGGGCATAATAAAATATATAATTAAGCAAATATGAAATAAGTCAAAAATGAAATTGAGTTCACTTACAGTGTTTCCCACAGGACTGCAATGTATTTGTGATGAGAGCGTGATGACATCATTGTCTAATTTGCATCATCAGCCGTGACGCATGCGCATGTACTTTTCATGGTGACGCGAGCAAAAAACATAAAATGCAAAGCAAACATGAAGTATTTAGAAATGTAAATGAACTTTGTTTTCTCGCTTCTTTTTGTGTGTTTTTTTTTCCTGTCACGAGCAAGACTGAGATTGGGAGCTGGCGAGATTCACAGCACCACCGGCTGTTGGTTTAGACACATACATCCCTTCGTGTTCGTCTCCAAAAGTGTCTAATAGGATTTGTCACCAGAAAAATTTGTCACTCGTCGCTTTTTTGAAAAACAGAATCTAGAGGTTTCTGGAAACTTGCTCAATGTAGAGACAAAGTCATTAAGTTCTCTCCTGCTACGTCTTCTTATTCTCTGGCAGGAAACTTCACTTTTTTTTTTATTTTACACATCATCCACCATCCGTATGTGAGCCAATAACATGTCTTTTCCCTTTTCTGTGCGTTCTACATAGCTGGCTCGTGCATGCCATTTTTCACAAAAAATGCACGTGAATGGGATTCTCCTATTCCGCCTATAAAAGACCTCCAATGCCGTGACCTGCATATTAACCAAGCTACAGTGACATTGTTATTGTAGGAGCTAACGCCAAAGAAGTACCTTTCTGGTTTAGTGACACGACTACATCGACTGCGCATAGCTGTGATATCAAGAATTATGTGCTCCATGTATCAGAATCAATATCATGGTGACTTACTCCAGCTGGCCTGGTGCATCTTTACCAGTTAATTTTGTGGTAGGTGGAAAAAAAATTCTACCACTGCAGGGTTAGTTAGCACTAACAATTCTTTGTTGTGATGCAGTCTCTTGGAGCAGTGTCCTCCTTACCAGATACACAAAACCATTCCGCTGATGGTAGCACTCTGAGCCACTCGGTGCAGCAGAAGCACTTGATTTTTGTCAGCATGCAAGCTCCACATTTACATCAACAAGTCGTGCCGGTTCCGACTCTCTCGGCCCTTATCTGCTACGACGTTTCACCTCTCTTCTTGCCCGCTCAGCTTCCAAAACCTGTGGCTTACCCTCCGTATATTCAGGCTAAAAACGATAAAGTACTGGATCCTCATTTGCCCCAAAGTACTTGTAGTAGTTGGCAGCTTTCACAAAGTCTGCCATAGCAAACACAGAATTCGTTCTCTTTGCTGCTGTTGTTGTTGGCGGAAGTAGCGTTAGTTGCTATACGCTCTGTGAACTCAATGCACCCAGGAAAGAAGTTCCGGTAATGCTTAAAATGACCACAAGGGTATCATCAATGTGCCTGTTACTACGTGGTTACAACATGTATATGAAACATTGTTGGGGTTTTTGGAGGTTTTTTAGAGGGCCTTGTAGGCGGAATAGGTGAATCCCAATTACGTGCATTGTTAAATGGTTGTTAACATTATTAGAGCCCTTTAGACATGAAATGACATCCCTATAAGTCACCTTTGTTCTCATATTACCTAATAGAGTAGGACAATAAGCAATCATTTGACATAATAACTCGCCGTTAGCATTGGGAAAGTTCCTTGTTGTTGTAGTATCTAGAACGTAAAGTGGTTCGATTACATGGCATTAAAAAAAAAGATCGACATCAGCCTATCGTCCATCCTCACTATGATGTTTGTCACTTGATTGATATCCAGGACAGCCATTCTAACATTAATCCGCCATACATGGACGTAAAGTCTGACACACAAGAGACAGCCGCCGCTTTAACAATTCTGTAGCAATCTACCGATCTTACGAGTTAGCCTCCAATTGATTTATTCTATACCTAATAAAAGGTTTGAAGGTTGACTTAATGCAGGTGATGTCTCATCAATGTAACATTACTGACGCCTAGTAGTTACCAGCATACTACACAAGAAACCACGAGGGGGCGATATTGGAGCCACTATACAACTGTATAGTGTGTTTTTGAGCAAGGGCGAACATGTAGCGCCAAATCTATTTGTGGAAATGAATTTATGTGAAACACTGACTTCGTATAATTACAGTGGAACACACGCTAGTAAGTTCAATTTCCAGCTTTGTAGTTCATATTTCATCACTGGCAATCCTACCAAACTGAGGGAGTTTCACTGTTTATTGTTACCACAGTTACCACAGTTACAAGTGTAGTTCTCTCCCCGTAGCATTACCCTGTGAAGTACACAGACAATACCTTCATAACACCAGCGATTACTTCACTTACGAGGGTTTCATTTCTGATACGACCAGGCTCAAAGCTCAGGAAAGTTCTCAGAGGAAGAGCTGCGGAGCCTGAAGAGAGAGTTCCAGCACCACAAGGACAAGATCCACGAGTACAACATCCTGATGGACACTGTCAGCAGGACAGAAGGTGAGCCTTGAAACCGCTTCGTCCTCACTGCTGTGATAGCAGCCATATTAAGTACACTCTCTCTTGTTGTCAGCCTCCACTAAGTTGTTGCCTTAATGCTCCCCACTGAATGTTTTTATGTCTACAGACGTAATGATGCTTCTTTATCACAGCCCAGGACAGTGTCCAAGCGTTTACATTTGCATATTCAAATCCAACTAGAGACATTTTCATTTTGTAGCCATGACAGCCATTTCCGAAGAGGAACTGGGGCGTCAGTGTCATAGTGGCTGAGGCGGTGTATCAAGTCTTTTGCTGTAACGCGGAGACTGTGCATGTGGTCGGTCACCCAGCACAACACACTCCATGGCCGTTACATCACATCAAGCTGTGAGCCATAAGCCGAGCTGACACATGGCACTGTGTTTAGTGCTGCGACCAGCCCGTTTCCTTCGGCTTTGACTGACGCTTCCCGCCTGTTTTGTGACAGAACCTTTCTGTTAGAGCTCGGCACTGCTGCCTGTCTCTTGAACCTGCCGCAGGTATTTTTCTGCTTGTCAGATGCACTTAAATGTTGAGCCAATCACAGGTTGCCTGGGAGGGAGTCTGCATCCACCCCCACACCCCACCCCACCTCCACCTCCATCTCTGTCTGTCTTGCTTCATTTCCTCTATGCTTTCACTTCTCTTTTGTAGTTATTGGATTTAGAGATGGAGTTATCAAAAAGGACACGATATAAGGACATGAACCGTGCTGGGGTTAGCTGAGCTCGACCAGCATAGGTAGCCAGTGTTTCCCACAGGACTGCAATCTACCTGTGGTGTTTGGGGGGGGCATTATAATGCGTGACCAAGTGTGAATGAACAGATGCCAGCTCACCGGCACTGTAGTCGAGCCGTAGTACGTTAAGTAAACCTCACACCCGACGACTTAAGAGCCACATTGGTCAGTGGGTTGGAAGCCTGGGCTTTTAGCCTATTGGCTAGTGTGCTCAGCTCCCAGTCAGTGGGGATGTGTGGTCGGGGGATCGAGCCTGGCCGTGCGCTGGGCTGTACCGCACTGGATGACCACTGTCACACATATAAGGTGTGTTAAGAAGCGGTCATGATGCCATCTACTATACAGAGCCTCACAAACACACCCATTGAAATGTGTTTGTGAGCGAGGGCAAACACATAGCGGCAAAAAAAAGTGCTGAATTTATCTGTAGTAGTCCAGATTTATTAGTAGCAGGCCGGAAACACTGGTAGTTATCCATTGGTTGAGAGAGGCTTGTAAAAAAGGCCCTTATCTCTTGGCACCATTCGTTTGAAGTAAAGATGGTGTGATCTTGTGCAGACTCCTCCCTGTGCAAAGCTGCCCACCGAACTTGTACGACCTAATGTGATGTAATACGGAAAGTAACTCTCACAAAGCAGATTTAGGTGACATCGCAGTTATTTTGCAACCACGCGTCCCCAAGGACTTGTTTCTGTAGGAAGGTGATATTGTGTTTTTAATCTCTCTGTGCTGAGCTCATGCAGCCGCACTGCGGACGGAAAGCGCCACTTTTGGTACATTTGTTCTTCCAGGGCCATGATCACAGGTCATTAACGTTCTCACACCAGGATTTCTTGATCCTGCAAGCATTTGCTTCACAGAGAGGGGGAGAAAGAAACAGCGTGAGCTCCCTTTAGCGCGAGTGGCACATCTCTGATGGAACTTTGCCTCTGGTGGTGTCATCTGTCAGAATGATTGACGGGCTTCACATTTTTTCTGTCATGGAGGGGGGGGGGAAGGCTGTTAATGATGGAAACATTGGCTTATGCGGAAAATGAGCACCCCCTACAGCATGTCTGTCGTAAGTGGTGGAAGGAAATGTGCATTTAGTCCCGATTTTCTTACTCCGCTAAGGTGTCAAATTGGCCCACTTCTTTTGTGAATTAAACGTGGTGTGTATGATTTTATACACACACGTTAGTCACTTCATTAGGTACACTTGTACAATATTGTGTGTTAATTCAAGTGTGTGTTGTTCTTTCATAACTACTGCTAATTTCTATAAAACACATGGCTGTCTTCATCCCGCTTCCTCTTTGTGTCTTCATCATCCACTCACATATGATTCCCTTGACCTTACCCCACCATGTTCTCATGTGCCTGTTTGACGTCCAGAGATCCACAAGAACGTGATCTCCCCCCTGGAGGGTGATGCCAAAGAGCAGAAGGTGCAGCAGAAGCACACAGAACTGAAGCACAAGATGAGAGACCTCAACCAAGGCTTCGAGCGCCTCCGTAAGCTCAGCCACGAGGGCTTCACGGAGGACAGCGGTAAGGGCAAACACACCCCCACACACTCTGCATATCAATAGTAGAAATCACATGGGATGAGGAGATGCTAATCTCTTATGTGCACGTCTCAGTGAAAGCATGTCAGTAAATTCCTCGCTGCGGATTTAACGCGACTCATTTAACTCCTCTTGTTCGTCTCGTGTTCTTCCCCTGTTGCGTCCCTGCTGCTGCCCCTTTTGTCTCTTTTGTCTGTCAAGCTTTATCGTTTGTGCACTTTCATTACATTTCAATGCTAAGATTTAAACGCGAGCACTTTTCAACTCTGTCGCTGCTCCCTCTGTAGAATTTCGGGAGCCTCGTGTGATCGAACTGTGGGAGGCTGCCAAGAGAGCCAACCTCAGCCAAGATGAGCTGGATTCCCTCAAGGTAGCCTTTACATCTCTTCTGACACACTGCTCTTATCTACTTGTTTGTGGGCACACATATTTTCTATCTGACTGCAGAGGAACGTCCAGTGTCGTTCTGCGATGCTGGTCCACTTCCAGTTTGTTCTAATTTCAAAATACATTTTTCCATAGAGACCAGCTGAAGACCGTACTATCATGAAGTCCTACGTACATCTGTAACAGTCATTCAGTCGTCGTGTAGTCGTTCACGCATCACTGCCAGGTCACTACAGTATCCGAGCAAGTTAACGGATCTGTGCCTATGAAAGCAACAGTATTGTTTTATCACTGGCTCACTTAATTCTTCTATTTAGTGTTTTTGTTTCCGTATTTTATGTTCTTCCTGTGTACAGTGTGAGTGACTTAGGATAAGATCCGGCTTGCACCGACTTATATCCCGGTCTAGCAACGGAACCTGTACGTTACCCGAGGACCACCTGTATTCCATTATTATTACAAATTGTAAAAAATCGTTACTTTAGCCATGTTGTGCTGAGTAGCCTGGACAGAGGTGTGTGTTTTCAACATCCGTGTGGCAAATTTGCATGAATGAATGTGGGGACACATGCAGGCGAGGGTCCTATTATGTCAAAAATGTGCTGTTGTTTTCAATTAGTTCTTTTGTTAGGTGTAGTGTAGTTCACAAGAACACAGAATGCTTTCCCACATCGCATCCATTTACAGTTCTGCTTGGTCACTGCCTCGTCCATTTAGGAGGAGCTGCATCACTTTGAGACCAAGGTGGAGAAGCACAGCCACTATCAGGAGCAGCTGGAGCTTTCCCACCAGAAGCTGCAACACGTGGAGGCTTTAGGAGACAAACAGCACATCAAGAGGAACCAGGAAAAGTACAACACACTGGCCGAGAAGACCAGGGAGATGGGATACAAGGTAACATTGATGGCAGTGTATCTTCTGTGTTGGTGATCTAATGAAATGGAGTAGGAGGGAGAAAGTGACTGTGTCTTCGTTGCAGATGAAGAAGCACATGCAGGACTTGCACAGCAAGATCTCTCGTCAGGGTCTTGCCCACAACGAGCTGTGAGGACCCTCTGCCGAATGTTAACGTGCCAGTGAAGGATCAAAGAACTCAACTAAGTCCTGCCTGCTTCCTCTCCTGTTCCAGCTCAGTTGAGGCACTGTAAAAAGAATGTTTTTCTACTTATCGAGAGTTTGCTTGTTGATTTCTTGTCCATTTGAAATGAATTACCAGTTGTTTGTGTATATACTATAAGATTTCTTTGTAAACCTGCTCATTTTTTGGAATAAATGATTAGTTGTGGTACGATTTCAATGCATGTATATCTTTTAATAGTAGGCCTACTGTACATGTTGATCTAGTACGCATTAGCTGCATGAAAATGTGGCATCAAACCTCCAGCCAGTGGCCATAAACTTGTGTAAGTGTATCCCAGGCTGTTCCAAGTAGTTTCGTACTTCAGTAGTCTTCCTTCTGTTGCAATTGTCTGCTAACATAAAAGTAAAAGCCCCATAGATTTATGAGAGGATATGAAGAAGCAAGGAGCTGAACGTCTTGCACCAATCTTTAATATTTCATGAAATATGTGGCATACAACAACATACAAACATTATTATTTAAAAAATATAGTTAAATATACTTCATATCAACTTGGCATAAATAAAAGCATTTTGCTATTTACAACCCTTCTGAGGTAATCCGTCCCTGCGGTGACATGAAAATACTGACTCCCTGTGACTCAGCATCATAAGCGTTCTCCTCAGACACACAAGTCCCATAAAAGTAAATTGGCGTCAAATATTAGCCAATTTGTCTCAATGCCATCAAGAGGGGGCTAGGAAATTGGATCACACGCGCGGTGCTTTACAATTCATCAGTTTGTGGCCTCTTCCAGACCACAGGCAGAGGCATCGATTACTGTGATGAATAAATGTTACTGGCTGCCTGATCGCTCTCCCCAGGTCCACTAGATTCATGAACTTTGCACCTGAGATTACCTGCTTATTTCACTCTAATGCTTTGAAGCTCTGATGCGGAATGATTTCCTCCAAAAAGTCAGACGTATGACACCAGGGCTCGTGGGGAGGGGCTTTATGAGGCAGTGCACCCAAACAAGCTAAACCAATATAAATGGCGACATTTCTATATTTACCGCTTCTGAGCCGATAGGAGTGCCATGCAGCCAAAAAGACTAATATAATAATAATAATTGTATATAAGTCTTCAAGGAAAATACAGGATTATTAACATATGCTGGGATGGCACTGCACTCCTGAATTAAAATCTATAAGCGTCCACACAACAGCTTTCCCAGACATTTCCTATTTTTGACTTTGTCTTTGGAATGGATTGTTCTCCAAGAGCTTTTATTGTGGAATATGACAACAGTTGGGGAGAAGTTGAGCTTATTGTGAGACTTGAGAGAAAAAGGACGGACTTGGGTGTAGCAAGTTAGTGTGGTGGCCCTCACCGCCTGCTGTCCATCTGAGTCACTTGGCTGCCCTGAGTGTGCTCCACCCCCATTCTTGGAGCTGTTTCTATGACAACGTTGTTGATGTGGGCGTACCCGATGGATCTGTCTTCTGGGTGGGTGGGAAAGTGGTGACAGTCGGGAGGGCGGGCGTGAAACAGAAGAATCATATGATTGATACATTTCACATTTATTTCTTATCCCTTCTCTGCCAATACTACTTTTGGATCAGAAGCAAACTGTAAACCTTCACAAAATATGTCTGTATTTTGTCAGTAAGATTAATGAATTGCTCACAAAAAATAAAGAAATGAAAATGCCAAAAGCGCCCCTGTCCTCCAACATTAATGAGTGCAAAACTCATTTCTGGACTTGTCTAAAACTTAATGGGTTCTCTTTCTTGGCCCACGGCCCGCCCCTTTTTCACAGAACCACTCAGTAGGAACTTCAACCTGCTCGCTAACACGTGGTGACAACAACCTCCATGGTTGAGGTTGTTCATGTCTGATTGACATTAATCAATTTGAACATAAATCATCTTTTTTCACTTAGTTAAAAAGTCGCTGTCCTACATTTCGGTATGTTTCAAATGTTGATCCCTGGTTTCATTTTTATGCCACTCCTAAATTTCGTGAACGGTCGGGTACGAGAACCGAACAAGAATTGGACAAGATTTGTTTTTTAAATTTCTCACATCATAACTTCATCAAGTCCGTGCGGAACCCGTCTGGTCCGCCTCTGCACAGAAAGGGATCGAGTCAAAAGTCCGAGTTGTCAACTTAATATCCAGCGCGGCTCTTAAGGCATCAGGGAGTGAGATTTACCCACGTACTTTCACACAGTTGCGCCAGCCGCCATCCCTTACACATGGAAGACAACTTGGTCGCCGCTGCTGTGACACGCTGCCATCAAAACACCAAAAGGATCAAGAAGGGGCGTCACGACACACTCAGTTCACAGGACGGGATGACACACGACAAGAACGTGAGGAGACGATATTTTAACAATACTTTTAAGAAAACTACAATGGCAAAACAGGACTGGACAAGCAGACTTTTTTATTTAAGTGAGTCACAAAAGGTACATTTTGATCTCTCATTTTGTATCGGATCTGAATCGCCAATACAAGCTTTTAGTCAGCTTTGGTCAGCTTTTAGTACATTTCCTGTGTGTATACGATCTGCCTTGGCGAACGCCATCTCTTACAATTTTGAATAAAAATAAAATAAAACACTGTCGAAACACATGGATTAGTATACAAATAACACTCTCCGTTTTTCTTAAACTGCCATTGTTTACTAGTGACAACGGAAGCTAACAAGCTAAATAGTTTAAGAATGCCGTGGTCGCACACCGAATGTACTCATCGGACAGCACCGCCCGCAGCCTTTCAGTGCAGAATTGATTGGCACGCACTCAACTCTGACGCATAACCTTTCCAATATTTAGCAAATTCCATCCGATGTCCGATTCCTCTTTACTGTTGGCTGATAACCATGAACACGTCACCGCACGAGGGGGACCAACTGCAACAGGGTAGGTATTTTTACGATGTGCCACAGGCCAAGTCGCAAATGGCCCCCAGGCTGCACTTTGGACACCCCTGTTCTATACAGTACAGTATATCCTGTGTCCCAATACCCACAACAAAGTACTGCAGGGTTGAGGTCATAACCCCTACATACTGTTTACTGGCCCATCCCAAGCACGGTGGATGTCTACAGCCCTGCACTGTACACAGGACCTGATGACTTGGTCTCTTTAAGTCTTACCTGTGACAGGACAGCTGGGACTAGAAACTGGAGATAAAGTGGACTCCTGTGGGACTGGCTGTGACAGGTCTACGTTAGCTTTAGCAGTTGGAGGGATGACTGGGATGCTGACATAGTTGAGGCTGCTGTCATAGCGGTGCCCGGTGTCCCAGGGGGCAGCTTTTGGAACATCACTTTTAGGCTGGAACATGCCTGCAGGTGAAAGCCACAAATATTGTTGCATGTTATGATACTGTCGTACAAGAGGGTGGCACTGGGAGGTTCTCCAGTCGTCCCTCGCCAGATCGCGTTTCATATTTTGCAGCTTTAATCTGTCGTGGTTTTTGAAAATATATTAATACATTTTCGTATCGTGGTTTGGGACAGCCTATTATTAGTAAAATTGTACGTATTTTTGACCTAAATGAAGCATTTCCAAGCATAAAAATGACTAAATACAACTAAAATACAAGCATAAGACATTCAGATAAATGCATGGGAAGACACAACGATATGTAATATTCTACACTGGTCACTAGGTGTCAGTAATGTTACTGTAACAACTAGTTGGTGACGTTCTAAATCCTGATGTTCGTGAATGCACCTCGCTGTTTATGGTATTGGTAGATAATAGGGGTGTCACCAGACAAGATGATACATGAGATTGGGTCCACGAGAGCGAGATGAAGTGAGATTTTAACATACATTTTTGGCCTTCATTTTTTGTATATTGTACTGATATTTAACCCAATCACAAAACAATGCAGGTGTGATTTGAAAGTTTATTGTGTTACAAATTGCCGATAAACGATATTAATGTCACCATTTTTTCAGACCTTGGTTGTTTTTTTGCAGAGCTGCTGGAAATGTGAAATGTGAATAAAGTAGCTCTCCAATAAGCCACTGTTCAGATCAAATACAGCCGTGTGAAAAAGTGGTTGCCCCTTCCTGATTTCTTCTTTTTTTGCATGTTTGTCACACTTAAATGTTTCGGATCATCAAACTATTTTAAATATTAGTCAATGAAAACACAACTGAACATAAGATGCGGTTTTTAAATGAAACTTTGAGACTAATTGAGATCTACCAGTCTGGAAAATGTTCAAAAGCCATTTCTAAAGCTTTGGGACTCCAGCGAACCACAGTGGGAGCCATGATCCAGAAAAATGTCAAAAACATGGATCAGTGGTGAACCATCCTAGGAGTGACCAGCCAACCAAAATTACCCCAAAAGCGTAGCAACGACTAATCCAAGAGGTCACAAAAAGACCCCACAACAACATCCAAAGAACTGCAGGCCTCACTTGCCGCAGTTAAGGTCAGTGTTCATGACTCCACCATAAGGAAGACACTGGGCAAAAACGGCCTGCATGGCAGAGTTCCAAGATGAAAAACATGCACTGCTGAACCACAAGAACATTAAGGCTTTTCTCAATTTGGCGTAACAATCTGGTGTAAAATTAACTTTTAGAAAAAGAACATAGCAACAGTAAAATATGGTGGTGGTAGTGTGATGGTCTGGGGCTGTTTTGCTGCTTCAGGACATGGAAGACTTGCTGTGATAAATGGAACCATTAATTCTGCTGTCTACCAAAACATCCTGAAGGAGAATGTCAGGCCATCTGTTTGTGGCCTCAAGCTGAAACCAACTTGGGTTCTGCAGCAGGACAATGATCCAAAACACACCAGCAGGTCAACCTCTGAATGGCTGAAGGAAAACCAAATGTAGACTTTGGAGTGGCCTAGTCAAAGTCCTGACCTGAACCCTATTGAGATGCTGTAGGATGACCTTCAAAAGGCAGTTCCATGCTGGAAAACCCTCCATTGTGGCTAAATTACAACAATTCTGCAAAGATGAGTGGGCCAAAATTCCTCCACAGCACTTTAAGAGACTCATTGCAAGTTATGGCAAATGCTTGATTGCAGTTGTTGCTGCTAAGGGTGGCCCAACCAGTTATTAGCTTTAGGGGGAAATCACTTTTTCACACAGGGCTATGCAGGTTTGGATTGTTTTTCTCCCTTAATAATAAAAAGGTTCATTTAAAAACTGTATTTTGTGTTCAGTTGTGTCGTCATTGACTAATATTTCCATTTGTTTGATGATCTGAAACATTTAAGTGTGACAAACACGCACCAAAGAAATCAGGAAGGGGGCAAACACTTTCACACCACTGTATGCATTGGCACAACCTTCACTTTACGCTTACCACATGCTGACTTTGGCCTGGCCATGCCCAGCGGCACGGGCAGATGGGGGGAGGCTGGTACAGAGGAAAGATCCACATCCTGACAGTCATGGTGTTCTTCTCTCACACGCAGGAGGGAGTCTGCATGTTGGTATTACACACACAGCTTACGTACAGCGCACACATCAAAGGGACACCATCACACTGTTGAAGTAACACACCTGGTGTATCTGCAGAAGGCCGTGGACCTGATGAGGAGTTGCCAACCTAGGAAGCAAGTGTCAAAATAATTGAGTTTTATTTCCTTATGGTTAAAATGGCTGACCACAGTTTTCTGTATTGTATTTGTACTGTTGGTATGAAATGCACTGTAACTCCCAGTCAGGCTTGCAATGATAACACAATAGTTCCACACCTTTATCCTCTCTCATCTCCAAAAATCATTTAGGAAAGGTAGGGGCATCATCATGTTTACTCTTAATATCCTAAACAGGCTATGTGGGTTATATTTTTAACTTTTTCCTTTTGAGAGGTGAATTACTTTTATTTAATAAAAAAAAAAAAGATACAAAATAATGTTGAAGGTTTCTTGCCTCATAAATATGGAAAATAGCACCTCTGTTGTTGCCATGGTGATCCCTTTAGTGGTCTACAATACCGTTGGACAAGCCAGCGCTTCTCAAGCCAGCACTAGTGCTGTGCAGTAAAATGATGAAGTAATGCTAAAGTCAAGACCTTATGGTATAACTCTGATGAGTTCCATCATATCTTTCGGTTGCCAGGCGGGTGTACACCCTGCGCTGGTTGCCAGTCAGTCGCAGGACACTTACGGCGAGGGAATTAAGTATTTGCTGATTTAGTAAGTTTACCCCTTGACAAAGACATGACCAGTCCATATTTTTATGTTAGGAAAGGACAGAATATCAACAACAAAATACAGACAACTGGAAATAAATGTAAGAAATTAATTTGATTGAGCGAAATAACTATTGCATCACCACGAAAACATTCACGCATGAATCACAGAAATTAGTCCTGTGCCTTCAGCAAGCAGCTTGGCTCAAGAAGAAGCATATTAAGATCCTGGAGTGGCCTAGCCAATCTTCACATCCCATGAAAAAATCATCTGTGGGGGGAACTGGGACTTTGATTTGCGACAGCCTTGAAACCTTCAGGCTATGGAGAGTATCTGCAAAGAGAAGTGAACCGAAATCCCTGCTGAGATTTCCTCAAGAAACGTCTGACCTCTGTGCCTGCCAACAAGGGTTTCTCCACCAACCGCTAAGTCATACTAAGTCACGTTGGAGATCAAATACTTATTTCATTCAATCAAAAACCAATTCAGAACCTTTATTTAACAGTCTTTTATTATTTTATTTTTGGTGGCACGCTGCAAACCTCTGTTAAAATAAAGCTATCCAAAAATGATCGACTGTTGCTTACCAAAGCAGCACGGGATCAAATATTGATACCCCCCGTTCAGACAAACTCACTCACACCTGTGGACTAATCAGAGACACCCACGCAAGCACGAGGGAGTGCATGCAAACTCCACTCAGCTATTTTGACACATGTACTAAAGGCTTAGCCAGAAATGTGAACCGATATTTAGTTGTCATAGTTGCTTAAAAGGTAGGGCTGTTAAACGCATTAATAACGCCATTAACGCCACTATTTATTTTTTTACACATGATTAACGTGTGGACGTCAAGGCGGGTCATGCTGGAAAACCCTCCAATGTGGCTGAATTACAACAATTCTGCAAAGGTGATTGGGCCAAAATTCCTCCACAGCGCTGTAAGAGACTCATTGCAAGTCATCACAAGCCCTTGATTGCAGTTGTTGCTGCTAAGGGTGGCCCAACCACTTATTAGGTTTAGGGGGCAATCACTTTTTCACACAGGGCCATGTAGGTTTGGATTGTTTTCTCCTTTAATCATAAGAAGTTTCATTTAAAAGCTGCATTTTGTGTTCAGTTGTGTTGTCATTGACTAATATTTACATTTGTTGGATGATCTGAAACATTTAAGTGTGACAAACATGCAAAAAAAGAAAGAAATCAGGACGGGGGCAAACACTTTTTCACGCCGCTGCATATATTAGCTGTATGTGAGTTTCTAAAAAAATATATATGTCTAGTGTCAGCCGAAGAAATCAGTCAAAGTAACATGAAACAAGTTCATATACTGTAGGTATAGTCTACACAGCTACAGCTGTGGGTCCAGCTTCAGCTGGGACCGTCTCTGTCCCTCCTCTCTCTCTCTGCCCGTTATAACTCCATCTGACGAAATTCGGCATCAGTGTATTGCGGTTCATAAAGGCATCCCTTTGGCTTTGTGCTAAAAGGGGTGTTGTCACCACTTTTTTCGCAGTCAGACATGTTTACTTTCACTATCCAAGCAGTAAACACTGTCAAACAGGTGATGGAAAGGTGAGCAACAGTCGACAGGCGCACAGAGATGCAAAGGGAGAGAAAATAGCACTGTGTGATTGTGAGGACTGACTTATTTGTGGAAAACGGTTTTGTGATGAAAATGTATGTAAGTTTGGCTTTTGCGCTTCACCTGTTAAGTCACATGTAAACAAAGCATGCCGGCCAACATTGCCAGATTGGCAATTGGGCTTGTTTTTGGAAAGATGCTTGGAAATTCCCAACTTTCTTGTTGTTTTGGGCTTGTGTTTGCAAAATTGCTTGCAAATTCCCAAGTTGCCTGTTGTTTTGGGTTTGTTTTCTAGTCCCTTGTTCCTCTCACGAGGCCTTGCAACCGTGTCTCGGCTGCAAATGTGCATGAGAAGGAATTCTATGAGTGCTACCAATTATGTCTCCATTGAAGTGATTACACAAAACAATTACCAGCCAGACACCACTGTCGCCCTCTATGCAATTTATGACGAGCACCTTGACCTGGAGGGCTAGCAATTTGCATAGACACAATACAGGTCGCCATAGTGTGATGGCTACTTTTTTACATCACAAAATACGACCGTTCAGCTTCCTGCACTCATATGTACTGTACCATATGTCTTTAATAGACACGAACGGTAGACACAGTTGTCTGTTTTTCACCACATTCGTGAACTACCCATCATCAATTTAGATCATTGCTACAATTTACATGACCGTGACCTTCTTGGCCACAATTAATTCCGTGTTGCATCCCGCCTTGGGGACTGGCGAGTGCGCACTACGCCGGCTCCGCTCCCGTAGGACAGACATGGACGAGTGAGAGCTAATTTCCAATCTCATAATCTGGGTATGGTAATCTGATTTTTAAAAAGACAAACACGATCAATTAGGGGTTTACACACGTGTTTAAAAGCCAGTTTTACACCAATTAATGCAATAATTTGTTGTTTTTTTTAGTGCATGCTGATGGGGATGTCATACAATTTCAGGTCCAGAAATCTGAACTATCCCTTTAAGATACTGCACTTGGATTCTGTGCCTCTCCACTCTTCTTCCAGACTCTGGGACCTTGATTTCCAAATGACATGCACCATTTACATTCATCTGAAAAGAAGACTTTGGATCACTGAGCAACAAACCAGATCTTTTTCTCCACCGCCCAGTTAAGACAACATCTGATGTTGTCTCTGGTTCAGGAGTGACTTGACACGAGGAATGTGACATTTGTAGCCCATGGCCAGGACTCATCTTCTGATGTGCTGACTCCGACCTCAGTGCACTGCTTTAGAATCACCCCCAAATTCTTAAATGGATTTCTCTTGACAGTCCTCTCAAGGCTGCGGGTATCCCGTTTGCTGGTGCGCCATTTCCTTCCAATCAGCTTGCTATGTGAATATGCTTGGATACATCACTCTGAACAACCATTTGTGGCTTACACTTCTTGTGGCGGGTGTCAATGACTGCCTTCTGGACATACACTATATCAAGTCAGCAGTCTTCTTCATGATTGCGTAGCCGACTGACCCAGACTGAGATCACTATTTACTTGTTTTCACCGCGGGCCGCAACACAGTTATGGTTGTCCTCAGAGAGCCACAGCTTAGCTTAGCCTGAAATGTGTGCGCAACCAAACTGTTCCGGTTGTCTTAGAAGACATTTCACCTCTCATCCAAGCAGGCTTCATCAGTTCATGCTCAAAGACGAGGTAGGGCAGCTCTTATCTGATGGTGCGAGAACAAACAATTGTCAATTTTGACAGACCGATTTCTGTTATTATTTCTTCATGGGCCACAAAAAACAATGTGGCAAGCTGATTCTGGCCCCCGGGCCTTGAGTTTGACATCTGTAATTGAAAGGACCAGGAAACCTTTGCAGGTGTTTTGAGCTTATTGAGCTTTTTCAAATGTTCTCATTTTCCGAGACACTAAAATTTGGGTTTCTTTCAACTTTGCAATAAATAAAGGCTTAAAATATTCCACTCTATGTGTAATGAATCTACGTAACACATGGGTTTCACTTTCTGACATGAATGACACACTCACAAAATATTGAACTTGTTTCCATCCATCTATTCATCCATTCATCCATCCATTTTCTATGCCGCTTCTCCTCATTAGGGTTGCGGGGGTATGCTGGAGCCTATCCCAGCTGACTTCGGGTGACAGGCGGGGTGCACCCTGGACTGGTCGCCAGCCAATGGCAGGGCACATATAGACAAACAACCATTCACACTCACATTCATACCTATGGACAATTTAGAGTCACCAATTAACCTAACATGCATGTTTTTGGAATGTGGGAGGAAACCGGAGTACCTGGAGAAAACCCACGCACACACAGGGAGAACATGCAAACTCCACACAGAAATGCCCAAGGGAGATTCGAACCCACGTCTTCCCCATCTAACTTGTTTTCATATTCCAATTTTCTTTTCAGATGAACCTGTACTCGAAACTCTAGCATAACTCACCAACTTCCACTGTATTATTTTAGAAAGCAACCGCACTTATAATAGGCAGTATTGTTTTAGACATCATGCCCCCCTCCTAAAAAAGTTTAATAAGCAGATAGAAATCTTACCTGCATCATCAAACCTCTGCTCCTTGCAGACCACCACTGCTCAGGTGTAATGTAGTTATCAAAACCATGCAAGCACTGTGCAGAGACAAGAGTCAAGGGAGGGAGAAGTATTAGTCCTGTGGACACTTGGCTCATTTTTCTCAATAAACATCATTAAATTGAAAATGTTTGTTGTCTTATTTAGCATTTTACTTTCCCCACATTGAGTTGCTGACACCTCAGCGTTAGGGAAAAAAAACGACTGAAGAAAAGTCATTTGGAATTCACTCAACATGACTCTCTCGGAGGGTTTCTGCTGGTTTCATCACTACTCATTAACTATCTGAGACCCCTGCTGCTGTCACACCATGCACACACACAGACACACACGATCAGAAATCACAAGACTCGTTGCTTTGATGAAATGTTCTCATGACAAGGGAGAAGATCTCACAACCTATCAGAGGCCTGATTAAACACAAGGTCACGTAAAAGTTGTTCAACAAAACAATCAAGATTGCAATAAAAGCTCAAATAAAACTTTAAATCTGTTGATTGAAACATTCATTTCGACGACAGGACGATTAACCTAACATGCGTGTTTTTGTAATATTTGCTTGTTTATGAAGTCATCAAGTGAGTAATAGTGCTGTTGTGAAATCTTCAGTTTACCTGTCTTTCCCCCAGAAACAATGGCTGCTGGGTGGTAGACCTCTCTCCATTGTCCACAGGGGGCGCTGTCTCACTGCTCCAGGAGAGCGAGCGCTGCACCAAAGCCTGGCGCTGAAGTTTAGCTGCTGTAGAGCTTTCGGTCAGTCCTTGTTCCTGACTTCCAACCCAATCAGCAACCACCATGTTGTGCCTGCCCTGCCTAGATGGGGCTCCGTTAACAGCTGAGGTGTTCCTCAAAGTCCGATTCTGGAGAAGACTCCGAGGGATATCATAGCGCAATCTAAGTAGGCTCGGATTCTGGCACTCATCACTAAGTCTCTGAGAGGCTTGAGAGCTGCACCTAGAGGCAAAAGAGGGTGCAGTAGTGTGCTCCAGGAAAGGTGTGGCCTGGGAAGGTGAAAGTGGAGGATTGAGACTATGAGGAGCAGAGGGAGTAGAAGCAGGCAGACTGGTCATGGAGCCAAACTCCTCTCCTGCTCCCTGAATGGCCATGTCCAGACTCCCTGTACAGGAAGAGAAGCTCCCTGAGCTCCCGGTCGCTATTCCAATGCCACTGTCTAGCGAGCTCTGACGCCCGCTGTCATGGAGACCACGAGGATGGAGCTGGGTGGAGGACGGAGCACAGCATCCCATCACAGCAGCATAGAGACGGTCATCCGAATTGGTCAAGGCCTTTAGCGTGGATGAGCTTGACGCTGTCTCGCTGGGGAGGTGCAACTTAGCCAACGGTTCCACCCAAAAAGGAAGTCTGCTCCCGTAGCTTGTGTCCGATTGGCCCGAAGAGGAGCTGGAGATGCTACTGCGGTCATCCCCGGCAACAGATGTGCTGCAGCTGTACGTGGAGGCTGAGGACAAAGTCATGAACACTTGGAAAGAGATTTCTTCACCGATAAAACACTTACAAACACATTTATTGTCATCTCTTTCATATTTATCACGCAAGCTTCCATAAATGATAGATCAAAGCATCCAGTATATGCCTCATGGATAGGCCCGTCACGATAACAAATTTTGCTGGTAGGTAATTGTGCTGCAAATTATTATCGATAATGTCGACATTTTTTAGACCATTTTTTCATTGTCACGAGAGGTGTAATTCATATTTGAACCACTAGATGGTACTCAAGTATAGAGTACCTGTGTGAGTCACATGTGTGACACAGAAGTTGCCTTTATAGACTGTCTCCAATAAAACGTTCACACACACACACACACACACACGCAGTTATGTAGTGTATTGTAACTAATGTAGGGGGGCGTATTTGAGCTGGACCACATATCTGTAGTGGCTGAGTAAAATGCCATGTTTCTGATGTAATTCAACATGTCTTCCTTCACTCGGTTATACAGTTCAGGAATTGCTGTATGTAACATGTGCATGTACGTTCTCCCAGGCAATTCGTACTGTCTGTCAAACACTTCTAACATTTCCTGAAATGTTGGCTGTGGCATTCGGCTTAAAAACAATTGCTTTTGTGCCTTCATTCATATTAGCCTTTGCTTGCTAACTTGCTAACTGCTAGCGCTTTGTGTAGCCACTCACTACTAGCCCCCGCCCCCACGTACCGGGACAGAGAGGCTGAATGGCTGACAGTAGGGTTCACTCTCTCCGTTCATTCCACAATAGAACCAATGTGCACAGACACATGCAGAGTGAAGCCTCTTGTCATCCAGGATGTGTGGTACAGAGAGACGAGGAAAAGGAACAGGTATACGTATACGCACATCTCAAAATGATCGACATCGGGAGTTTTACACGTCCGATTAATCAATTTATCAATTATCGTGACAGGCCTACTCATAAACCTCCATGAATACACACACCTGAAATGCAGAATATGAAATGTAGTGTGTAAATGAAATAGAATTTGCAGGACAGATGGCTATTGGGTTCAATTGTGGATAGAATGATGCTGATAGAGAAGAAATGTACCTGCACTGCTTGCTAGACTGCAAGTAGACAGCATGCTGAGTCTTTTCTCCAGCTCTGAAGTCTCCTGCTTGATCCGTTCTTCTGCTGATGCTGGAACAGTGCTGAGATTGTCTGTTTGCATTAACAGAGCATAAAGCACACATAGCATAAATGCATGAATACTAAGGAAAACAACAACAGTTTTCTATAAATGATGTAAACGTGTCCTAAATATTGCAGATTTCTCATAGAGAAAAGAAAATGTAGAAACTGTACGTATCTTGGCATGTGCAAGGTTTCCCCTAGGATTTTTTTGGAAGCTGTGGTGGTAGGCTGCATGGGAGGCGGACTTCGGCTGCTGTGTCGTGCCGCTGCAGCATCAGGACATTTTTTTCATGACAACAAATAACAATTTTTATGACTTATCCTCCTTCCTCCCGTGATCATGTCAAAGAATCCTTGGGCAAGATACTGTACTGAACCCCCCCTGCGTCATCACTAGGTAAATGTGCTAACAGTGTCAAAGCGCTTTGAATGCCTTGGAGGTGGAAAAGCGCTATACAAGTGACAGACCATTTACCATTTCTTTATTAATTAATTAATTAATTTAACTGTTTATTTAACTCAACAACCAGCAGAACAGAACAGAAAACAATGCAAAACTGCTAATTTAATGGCAAAGTTTGCAGCTTGGTTGAGAGCACTTAAATTGAGAGTCTAAAACACTGAGCCTCCTTTTGTTACCTGACCTATTTAGTCAAATAGTACCATTTGACTATCAGTACAAACGTACAAATACTATTTCCCATAAACCTGAATTAAATTTGATGCTTCTTTTAGAGTAATACAAATAAATTGCACATTAATTGCTCAATAACATATTTTTTTTATTTCAAAATAACACAACTAACAGAATAAATAAAGTAAGAATTTCAATATTTTTCTTCAAGAAATGTTTCCAGTATGACTCCACATTTTATACACTATTTTTCATTCTCACGGTAATAAGGGACAGTGCGTCAATATGGGACGCATATTTTTTATTTAATTCGTAAGGTGTGGCGGCTTTTATTTTGCCGTGGCGCACCACCACAATCAATTACACGCAGCAGAAACCCTGGTGTGTTGCTTTGTGTTTTTTTTTTTTTTTACAGGTGCGTGTCTCTCCAAGTGGTTTTTAAATCTAACATGCCAAAAAAAAGACTTTTACCCTTTTGGAACATCAAATTATTGTAAATCCCTGCCAACAAGAAACTTTTAATAACTAATTAATGTTTTGTACATCATGGATATTTTCTCAAAATGAACTTGGGATAAGGTTAGCCTGAGCATGTGTGTGCTCGTGCAGATTGTAGTGGGTCAGCGTGTTCTGTGTGAGTTTCTAGGTGACAACAACCCAACCCTTGGATGTGTGCCTCAGGTCTGTAACAGCTAATGCTTAACATGCTGTTGCCAAGTTTCTTCACTACAGTATAAAAGGTGTCAGCTAACATCCTTCCTAGGATTGCTAGTCTATGCTAATTATAACAGCAGTGAATGTTGTGAGGCCCCGCAGTAGGCGTCCTTTAATTATTTTTTTAACTTTAGATGAGGTAGAAAAAATGTGAAAACAGCTCATTAGACATGCACAATCGAATTAAATCGAATATAATAATCATATAACATGATTATAGATGATGTAATAGAACTGCATCAAAAATTCACCTTTACCCCTTTTGCATCATTAGCTTCCTTGATTTCTTCTTTCTCTTCCAGGATGCAACTTATTGTTGATGCGGACTTCCCATACATCCTGGCGAGTTCTTTCTTGAATTCAATAGTTTTTCTCACCTTGTTTATCAAATTGCTCGCACTCGCAACATTGTTTTGCCCCGTGGCTGGTGTGTGTACAAAAAAAAGGCAAAATTTTGGCCAAAATCAAAAAGCAAACCATAAAAACTGCACATTATTACTTTTGTAGACTTTTTGTGGGACGTCTTGTATTGGATGTCATTAGACTGCAAGTGTTGACTCTGATTATACCGTCCGGTATGTGACTGGAAACATGAATGCATTAACCCCTGTTTTGACTTGGCACTGTACATTTACGTTGGATCCAGGCCAGAATAGTACAATACTTGATAAGGTGCATTGCAAGTCTTGTGGTGCTGGTGCAGGAGGTCTCTTCCGGTGGTTGTTAACACATTGGGTCGCCACAGTGGAACAAGCATGTCTGTTTCTATAAAAAGGTGATGTCAGATCTTTGTTTCACATCCCTCGTCTCTTCTCAGCTGTCACTAGCCCCCTCTTAGAAATGCGTGTGAACACAGCAGCACATACACAAGTCATGCACAAAGGCTTGACCCAGTAATCATAGGCTGACCCTTTGGGCTTTAAGTATGTGGTGTTTCCGTTAGCATAGCACCCGAAACAAATACTAAAAACATAACAGGCAGTAACCAATGGTGCATATGCGTCTTTACCTGGCAGGGAAGGCCGCACCCCATGCGGGACCCTGCAGGGGGTGATGCCGGCGACGACGCAGTCAAACAGAAAACTGATCTGCTCCCCCTCTGAGCAGGACAAGAAGAAGACTCCAGCCCCTGCAGCAGACATGAACAACACAGCAGAGAGAAATGTAAAATCAAGTGGTGAATGGGAGAGAGGCCAAGGAAAGGCCAAATAATATTCAGTAAGGTTGAAAGTGTAGTTGTTTAGCCAAGGCTATTCTCACAGCAAGTAGCAAAGGTTACAAAACAGACCTCACCCTCCTGCCAAGCCCACACACGGGGGTGAAAACAGGCCAAAATAGCAAAGGATTATTTTGTATTGTAATCATTCACTCAATAGATATTTCACTAGGCACAATCGAAAGATCCAATTTCCATAAAAAATAAATAAATAATTACACTTACACCATGTGACACACATATTAAAAATATGGAATTATATAATCCTAGACTCTGTATTTTAATCATTTTGATATTAACCTAAATCCTCACATAGTGGCCTCAGCTCTAATAGATGCCAGGCCTCAATTAGTTACCGTTGCCCACTTGAATAAATAAATACCTCTTCCCAAATAGGCACCTCCGTTTCCCCCCGAAGAATAAAATAACAGGCATTACCCTTGAGGAAGCTGTAATCACCTTGCTATATAACCATGTTTCTACCAGGTGTGCACTTCAGTTACGTTCTCGTGTTCACAGTGTGGTACGCTATAGCCTGATTTGGTTTCCAGGGTGTGTGGTGTATATCTGATGGTGAGTTGATGATTAGCATAGCATAGCACATATCTGCATGAGCCATGAAAACCGCTCATGAAAATGAAATGTATTAGTAAAGCGTAATTACACATCAGCTCAATCTTACAGCCGTGCGGCAAGTGCAATTCATACGCTCCAGCTTCCCCGGAACGCATGTACTGTATGTCTCCTTCGGTTACACTGTTCAGGCAGGCATGCCAAAATTTATGGAGAAATTACGGTAGTTCTACCTCAAATTGTAAAGCATTATTGACTGCAAGCCACGATAAAAGGACACACAATCAGAAACTGCTGTGAGGCAGTTGCACGCCTTAGTTGCACACCTTAAACATGCTGCTGTGAATGTGTGTGTGTGTGTGTGTGTGTCTGCTGAAAGACATGGAAAAATTGCTGTCATAGCATGCTTGGCTTTGAATTACTTCCACCTATCACAAATTTGACAGCCTTCCAAAATCTGCAGTGGATCCTTTATTGCTGCCTTGCTGCTGGATGTATTTGTGTGCCTGCGTGCGCTTGTTCATTACAGAGCCAACACGAACTCGTGTCTACCTGATAAGCCAGGAAATATCTGCGCTGCTCGGACACGGGCTTTGCGCCAAACATCATCGATTATAGGGTGCTGCTGGCTTTTTCTAATATGACACGAAAGCCTGAGTACTTACATCAACGTGTGTACCTTCACGCCACGTGATATTGCAGTCGCAAGCCTACTTTCACATTTATGAGGCTCCAAATTTAACTGATCATTGCCCAGTAAAAATGCTTTGCACAGCAGGACTGGCTTGTCCCTGTGAGTGTGTGTGTGTGTGTGTGTGTGTGTGTGTGTGTGTGTGGGTGTGTGTGTGTGTGTGTGTGTGTGTGTGTGCCAATACAAAATCCATTCATGTCACTTTGGCTGTCACGTCTGCAGCCAGAGGTGTTAGTTAACATCCGAGGTGCAGCTGACTGGGAAAGTACAGCCACAGCAGAGAGCACTGTGCTTTTCAAGGACAAAATACTTGTATAAAAAGAGAAGAAGATGACCAACACACAAATTCAAATGACATTTTCTTTTTGTTGATGCATACAAGCCTCTGGAGAAATCAGAAGATTGGGTCCGCAGGAACGAGACGAGACGAGATTTTAACATTAATTTGAGGAAAACTACAATGAAAGAAAATATGTCTGGACAAACAGACATTTATTGAACCGAGTCACAAAGCAATGCAGGTGCATTTTGAACTGTCCTTAACTTCTAACAAAGAAGCTAGCTTGCTAACATGGCAACAAGGATTCTAAATGCATATAAAGGGCAAATGAAAGGGATAAATGAACATTCAAGGTTGCTTTTACCGTCATTGAAGATGTCATTCTAGATGTGAGTGTTCCCAAAGAGATGATGTGGCACACATGGACACTATCTTCCTGTTTTGTCATGTTGTTATTTCTAGAATTCAATTCAATTCAATAGTGTTTTTCACCTTCTTTATCAAAATGCCGGCACTTGAAACTTCCTGTGGTTGCATTTTGGGTTATTGAGGTGAGAAATGGAGCCAAAGAATGTTGCCAGTGCCAGCATTTTGACAGAGAAGGTGCGAAATACTACTGAATTCAATAAATAACTCATGGCAAAATAGCAAAAAGGTGTCCATGTGGTGTCTCGTTGCCACATTGTGTCTCTGGGAACACGTGCATCAACAATCACTTCTTCAATGTAAATGTAACAAATGTTCATTTATCCCTTTCATTCATCATTTATATGATCATTTATATGCTTTTGGAATTCTTTTCTGCATGTAAAACTATAATTGTGAAATTATAAAAGTGTGTTTTGTGTTTTTAGCTTTCTGGAACGGATTCATTCTTATGAGAAAAAGTGATTCAGTTAGCATCTGTTTTGGTTAGAGTCAGACCTTTTGGAACAAGTGAATGACGCTAACCAAGGTTCCACTGTATATAATAATATATCATAATAATGCAGTCACAGCAGGTATTGACTGGTTTTTAGACCCCCCCAGATCACCCCATATACAGTTAAAGTGCACATTTTAGAGTGGCCTTTTATTGTGACCACCCTAGGACACACTTCTGCAATAACCATGCTGTCTAATGAGCATCTTGATATGCCACACTTGTGAGGTGGATAAATTATGAATCATGAATGACGAATGCTCACTAACACACATTTAGACAGATTTGTGAACAATATTTGAGAGAGCCTTTTGTGTACATAGAAAAACGTTTTCGATCTTTTAGTTCAGCTCCTGATACATAGGAGCAAAACCAAAAGTGGTGTGTTTATATTTTTGTTGATTGTATTGAACTACACTCCGTGTGAACGCACACCACCGTGTGCTGTTCCATTTGTGTTTACTTTGCCGATCAAACGTCTCAGTGAGTGTTGACGATCTGTGTGTAGTTTTTTTTTTCCCAGATGGGAAACCTGGAGCATATGTTTAGGTGGCCAAGTTCGTTTTGTTTATCACTTTCGGACAAATTCGGCATACTGGCTCATTCATGTTGATGGGCTCACCTTGCTCATTATTAATATTCGCACACAGGGGCTGTGGCATTTGGCTTTGCAATCATCTTTTTTCCTCCTAATTTCTACAACCTTGCATTGCTCCTCATGAGCCTCCACTCTTTTGCTGTGCGTATGCTAGCATGCCCGCTTCCCCCCACAGAGACAAAGCGACTGTATGACTGACAGGAGGTCTCACTCCATCTCACATTGTCTCAAGCCGTTCTATGAAGCGTCCAGGTGCTGAACCAATGCACAGAGTGAACTCTCTCCCTGCCTGTTTGGAGGCGAGAGACGAGGAAAACAAACACGCATGCACATGGAAAAATATGGAGGCCAGCAGAATTATCTAATTCATTTTCATTTATCGTGTGATTAATTAATTTATTATCTCGAGGCAGTTTTTTTCTGAACGAGAAATTTCGTCACATTTTATTAATAACTCCATTTGGCACAGGTGAGAATGTTTCAGTATGTGTACTTTTGAAGGCCCTTTAAGCAAAAACCAGGCTTGAAAAAGTCAAATGCCTCACATAAGTCACAAAATCCAAACTTTACCGACGTTTTCAGGAAAAATCATGCCCACAGAATTTCGGAGTTTAAACTGCTGCAATGATTAACTTGATGTGTGTGTCTTGCTTTTTTCTTTGGCTTTTTTTCCACACTCATCCCAAAATAAGGAGCAGCCACAACAATGTGCAGTAGACATGGAAGTTCTAAAGGCGGTCATACGTATGACCAACAGTATGCTTGGACCGGCTGCATTCGTTTTCATTTTCACTTCAGCAAAAGTAGTCTGTTGCAATCATATCAGGCAAGTTAATTCTGCATTATTATTCTTATTCCATCTTGATAAAGAAGGCAGTTATTACTAAGATTCAAAAACTCTAGCAGAACCATGTAGTTCCTTCTGATGATTTATTGAAATAAGTGTCAGAAGTTTGGCGGTTTATAGCACAGTGAAATGTAATAAAACTAATCGCTGTCTGGAGGGCAAACATTTTGAGGGAGTGTATGAAGAAAAATGCTAAATTTTTCAGCGTTTCCAAACTTTGATCTGAGCTTAAACTTAGATAGATGACACACCATCACAACCTACTTTATGACAAACCTACTTTCCCCTGTCCTCTGACACTGTTTAAGTTGTTGATGTTATTTATATTGCATTTTTTGTCTTTTCGTTTTATGTTAGGTGTTTTAGATGTACCTTGTTGCCTTTCAGGAAGTTTCTGTGCCTTTTATTAACATGTCTTTCATTTATTATTCTGTACAGCGGACAGCGGTTGTTTTAAAGTGCTCTACAAATAAAGCTGGATTGGACTGGACCTAAATTAATTGGATTATATAAAATATTACCGTAAATTCTGGTATATAAACCGCTACTTTTTTCTTAAACTTTGAACAATACGGTTTATACAGTGGTGTGGCTAATTTATGGGCATGTTCTAATCTCATGACATCTCCTTTACTTCAGAACTACTACTAATCATTTAAATACTGTGCCGCTCGCGAGTCAGTGAAGAACCGGTAGCTCTTTCTTTGGCAAGAGCCAATCAGGAGCTATAAGGGAGCTCACGACGAGCTTGTCAACCCATCGGAAATCGCAGTTACTCAATACAACAGCAATTAATCACGGTGTCATCTTAGAAATGCTAAAATCATCACACAGCAACTTAACACTCAAAAGGTAGCTAAGAAATATACAAAACATATACCAATACAAATTTAGAATAAAAAACGACAACTATTTTCCCTTCTTCCCATCATGCATTGCTTCCAAGCAAATCAGTTCATTAGCCATGGTTGCCAGGGCGCAGCAATGATTCATTCAGCTGCCTGTGTCCACCAGAGGGAGGCATGCTGGTCCTGACAGACTCGTGTGCACCACAATATGCCACTTTATGACGTGGAAATGTGCGGCCTATAGTCTGGTGTTTTTATATATATATACAAATCTCTTTTTCTCTCTAAATTTAGTGGGTGACACCGGAAATTACGGTATTCATTGTTGCTTATTATTGACTCATCAACTGGAAGTAAAATCTGTAAGCACGTGACTGTGTTTTTACATGCATTTTAAAAAAAAGATGTATTCTACCTTCTCACTGGATGTTTCATTATTCACAAATATGATCCAACACAAGTAAATCATTTTTTTAATGATAAAGACAATATGGGTGCTTTGTGATTGACACAGACCGGCATTAACTGAATAATGTGCATATCATTGTAGTTTGTAGTGGTGTAGAATTGTTTGCATGATACTATTAATTCATATTTTGCCCATTTCAATAAGGTGACCTAGAAATTCTGATTACAAGGCAAAAAAGTATTTATCTGAAATATTCCAATGAAACGTAAAACATGTCAACTAAGACTTGGTTATTGTGTTTCGAGAGAAATGGCACATTTCAGTCACATGGTTCTCTCTTACATTAACTTCATGTTGTGTTAAGCAAAGCTGTGAGGCGGCTGTAATATATACACAAGGTGAATGATCAGACAGCGATAGGCTGTGGCAACACCAGGAGGAATGTGATTGGCTGAACGAGCACAACAGGGAAGGCTGGTATTAATAGCAGCTGGCCATCAGAGCACTGAAACAAGAGTCTGTGGACCTCATGGGTATTCGGGTAGGAGCCATGAGTCTGTGGGTGCACTCGTACACACATATACAAAGCATTATTTAGGGTATTGATACACAATCTGGTGTGAATTTCAAAACAAGGTGTATCTTTTTCAATGAAAGCTTAAATCGTATACAGTAATCCCTTGTTTATCCCAGTTAATTGGTTCCAGACCCAACCGTGATAAGTGAATTTCTACAAAGAAGCATTCCTTATTTATTAATGGAATATTTTTGTAGCTAGCGCATAGAAAACCCGTGTACGACCTTGTAAATATGATTAAATACGACCCCATGGTCACCTTTATACTTGTATAACCCCATATAGTAGACAGAAAAAAAAACAATCCAATTAAGACATAAGTAAGACTTCTCCCAAGCGTGTTGCTGTAGATGTGTTCCGGTGATAGGGGAGGAGAATAGGGGGGCGGACAGTAAGTGACGTCAAAGGTTCAGAGTTTAGTTTTAGCGTGCTGTGGGTTACCGCAGCAACAGCAGCCTGCGTTAGGGATTACTGTGCCTGTTGTGAGATAAGTCAAACCTGCAAAAAAGCCTGTTGTTCCAGCTATCAAGTCTGGTGCTTGTGTGTCTCACTGAACAATACAGTACAATACATTACTGAAACCCAGTAACCAGTGTAGAATACTCCATATCATTGCAGCGTCTTTGAATGCGTCTTCCGAATGCCTTATATTTGTATTTTAGTTCATTCAGCCATTTTTATGTTTGAAAATGCTTGAAACATACATACGTAAATATTCATAATTTGGAATAATAATAGGCCGTATTTAACCGTGAAAACAGCATGATGTAATTAATTAATGTAGTTTGAAAAAACATGATAGAATGAAGCTGCAAAATTCGAAGCGCGAATTGGCAAGAGATTATTGTACACTCATTAGTGCACCTCCACAAGAACTGTCTGCATTTACAATGACAACAAATGCCCATAAATGTTCTTTACAAGGAAGCACACCACACTGCAACCAACTGCAATAATAAACCTAATGACTCTCTGAAAGTGGTACACATTGTTGTCCTTTTAAAAGGCAGCATGTTTAATACTTTTTTTTTGAGTGAACCCAAAAATAAGTGTCCATTGAGTATAAATTTGACCCATTATTCACCCATAATTTGACACACCTCCAAGATAACCACTGCCTTGCTAAAAAATCAGCTGAGGGTAAAGGTGATGGACCTAAACCCCTGTTGAGCATATGTGGGGCATCCTCAAACAGAAGGTGGAGCAGTGCAAGGTATCCACCAGCTCCATGATATCATCATGGAGCCTGAAAGAAGATTCCAGAGGCAACATGTGAAGCACTAGTGCAGGGGTTGACAACCTGTCGATCGCAATCAACCTGTCAATCTTTGGGACTTGCCTGGTCGATCACAATTGTAAATTTCCTAATTATATGTTTATATTTAATACAGGCACTATTCAGGGCAGACTGCAAGGCAGCTAAGGGTCCTTCTTAGGACCAATGGCACATTTGAGCCATCCAGGCAAATGCTGTTGAAATGAGCGTATATGATTATGTCTTTCTGTGTTGGTGATAAAATATAGGAGACAATACATCAGACATTATATGAATGTCAAATCAGCCAGCTGGATAAAAATCTGAAATGTGTATTTATAAAGCCCATCAAATGTTCCATTGCATCTGGCTCTCTGATGGGGGGTGGCTGTGTGGATGAAATGCTCCAGCAAATTTACTTAAATAACATACAGTCCTAGCTAAGGTCAAATGTTTGAAGGGGTACGCAGCTGTCAAATGTTTGGGAACCACTGCTGTATATCAACCTTCTGAGGTGAGGTCGTACTTACAGTATCCGCAGCGACTCCCGCCTTCAAACACAAAACCGTTTGGCACAGCACCGTATCTACGCAATGCAGACAACTTCCAGTGGCCAATGATGACAGGAGGGAGACCTCTGGTGAGGGCTAGTAGGTCGTTGGACAGGTGGAGAGAGGCGGGGCCACTCTCCACTTTGGTACCTGGCTCCACATTGACACTGAATCTGTGGACTGCAGGGTGATACCACAGACAGACAGTTACACTTGAAGACAAAATACGTACATGAAATTGTATCAGCATAAAACTACAGTTAAATGAACAACTGTAACACAGGATTACATTGCGGTAAAAAAGATGTGCAATACTTTCAACATAACGCCTTTCCCAACAACTTGCCTTCTCCCAAGCTGTAGCATACATGGGCGTCCCAGGCATGGAGAGCTTCTCGACTGTGGAAGCCCAGCACCAGTGTGCGTGATAGGCAGAGTATGGAGAGGGTGTAGCTGACTCCGTCATAGCCAGGCCCGGGTTCCACACCAAAGATGCCCTAACAAGAATTCTGCTTGTCATTGTGATTGTACAGTAGTTTGTAGTGGTGTTTATTATTGACATTTATTCTTGCTCAGGTTGTGTTTTTCACTCCAATATGATGCGGTTATTTGTTAGCTGCTGAGTACATCTGCACTCTGTGACCTCTCTGTGTTATGTGGTCAGCCCTACATGCATACACTGTCAGTGCAGGAAAAAGCCTAAAAGGATTCACCAGTGAGCTGTGATAAAAAGGTGCATTAAAGGGTCACTGACAGGATTTTTCAATGTTGCTTAAATATGTTCTATAATGTTTGTAGTTATGTGCTACTTTGTTCATTTTTTTTAAAGCGGATGTTAAATTAGTAAAAATTATATTTAAAGTATGTGGCGGGAAATTTTTCTGATAGCCGTCTCGGAAATGGGGCGTTTCCCGAAGTGACGTCGGCGGAAGGGACGCCTCTCGTCTTAGCAGACTTTGTTCGGTATATTTTTCATCAGAATAGTAGTCATGTCAAAACGTGTTGCCGCTGGCTGTTCACAGTGAACGAGTGATAATGTAAGTTTGTTTTCGTTTCCAAAAAAAGTAAGGTTTAGACTACAATGAACGAAGCAAGTACGAAAACCACCCGCCGTGGCTGCCGAGGAAAGTGCTGAAAATGTTGTAAGCGGATACATGCTGTGAGCAATCCCGGGTGGAGCTATGGATGTGAGGAGAACAAAGCACGTGCTAATTTCTTTGTTATGTGATATGGACCACCGCCTCGTGTTCATTTCACTAAAGACTGCTATGAAGAAACACCTTTACAAGCACAGCATAAACGCATTTTGGATGTTAGGAAGCTAGCAACAGGACAACAGAACACAGTAGTTCATGTCTTATTTACATATTGTATTGTTAACACTATGCAACCACAGCGACAAGCATTCAAAGCATTATACATGATAAAACTTACTTTCACAGCGCTATGTTGGGGGTTGGGAGGTGGTGGTGGTGGGGGCAATAAGAAAGGCTCCAAAGAGCTCTTTTCGCTCATTAAGAAGCCGATTTAAAACAACAATTGCAGGATAAGAAACTCCAAGGTAATTTACACTTACCATTTTGTGTACTGACCAGTCTTCATCTCCATGTGTTTGTCATCGGACACCTCAGCATCAGACATATCGCCCCAGTGTCGGTGGTTCCAATAAATACGGCTTAATTTCATGTTCCGCAACTTCTCGATTTCATCTCCAGATGTTTCTTCCTCCTCGAAAACTAATGACACATTGCTAACATTTTTGCTATAATTACTGTAAACATCTTCTATCTCGTCCATTCTCTCATGTTTGTTTATTCCCCAACGTCACTTGGAAAACGCCCCTTGTCTGAGAATCTGAGTCCTGTACAAAAATTTAATTTTTACTCATTTAACGTTCGCTTTCAAAAAAAACTAACAATGTAGAACATAATTACAAATAATATAGAACATATTTAAGCAAATCATGTCAGTGACCCTTTAAAGATACGATGTGTACCTCCAATGTCACACTGAGACGATCCTTGTGGCCTCCTCGCTCCTTGGCTTTCTTCTTCTCCTTATAGGCCAGCACAGACAAACAGTCTGAGGTACACACACACCCACACACACACACACACACAGTGATAAGTTTCACACACCAGCAGTAAAATAATTTTGCATCACACAGTCACTTTTGTTTTGTGCCGTGTATCCATTGGACAGCTGTCATACCAGACCCTAACATAATGAGCTGATCCACTGGCACAGCTGAGAATGAAAATCACACACAGACACACACAGTGACACACAGACATAACATCACCAACCGTATTTGTCTTTTTAACAATGGCACAAGGATAAGCCTGTGTGGCCTGCAGTGGCACGTTCTGTTTTTCAAACGTCTCTCTACCAAACTCTCCCACTTTATAACTTTCCAAATAATTAAGGTTCAATCCAACTTGCTACAGTTAATTTGCCTTTTACCAGCACTCACGGGTTATTTTGTCCATTAAATTATAATAATATATTGCTCAACATCCACACGTGTTGATGCACAATCCGCTGCTTGGCATGTCCAAAATACGCTTTATTCCAAATGTGGTTGTACTGTAAGTGGTACAAAGACTCATCTTAATGAATAAAGTCATAATAAAACACACTCAGAAGAAAATGCAATGCTGCGTACCTGCGACTGGAGAAGGCTTCCGAACGACAACCCACCGAGTCTTCCACTATAGGATTAGATAAAAAAAAAAAATATATATATATATATATATATACAGTATATATATATATTAAAGTGTTTCCACTTATATGCTAAAGTTGAAAAAGCTGTAGACTTCACCTTTTTTCCATCTCTAAACTTGACTTGGCCCTCCGCGACAACTGTATCCGTCATCTTCTGACATGGTTCCGAGCAGCTGTGCGTGAGTACGTCGCCCAGCCCCACCACCATTTCAAACAACCCCCCTTTTCAAAATAGCCTCAGCTGAGCAAGCTATACTTTCTCCCCGCCAGTCGGAGGGACACAGCCCCCTTTCCCTGGTGCCAGCCAAGTCAGTACAGTTGTCATCCTGCGTACTTTATGTTTACATTACAGCTAATGAGATTAAAATGGCATAAATGGCAGTTATCTTTTAAGTCTGGGCTCCAGCCGGGTGTTAGACAGAGATTTATGGAGCTTTAACACTCATCAAACCCTCTCTAGAAATACTGTTTAAAAGTTACTTCATATGTTGTCTAAAATAGCACCCGGGAGAACACAAACCTCCACCACGGAGAAAGTGATCCAAAATCCTCAGGTTCAGGGACAACTGTGGATGACGTCAGAATACAGTGCCACTTTGACTGTATAGGGTGGAAATGTTTCATACGTGTCAAAATGGTGAGTAGATTTAATGTAAAGAACCAATGATAAATTTAATGTGTTCCTTTTTGGCTGATACACCAACTATCTACAAAGTTTAATGGGACTGGGAATTAACCAGTTAGCAATATAGGCTATACAGAACATACAATGTAAACATACTGTATGCAGTGCTGGACAACGCCTCTCATCCAAACTCACTTGGGATAGGCTTCAGCGCACGTGGGAGCCTCATGAAAACAAGTGGTATAGAAAATGGATGGTTATGGTTACGCTAATACCCTTCGGTTGCGGTGTTATGAAAAAGAAACCTAAGTGCACTCCTTTATATACTGACTGAGTCTAATGAGATTTGCTGACATGCATGACGATGCTTTGAACTCCCAATTTGTTAGGCATGTATTTTGAAACAATTTGATTAAACACATACAACTTCAGGGGCCTTGGATTTTGGAGGTTTCACTTATACAGTAATTGTCGGGTGAATTGAAGACATGAAGACATTTGTCACGTTGAATGGAGATTGTTTTCTTCTTGAACTTTTTCCTGCATGCCAACTTTGCTGAGAATAGTTTATTTTGTTTTCTGAGCACGGCAATATAGAGAATAAGTGAGGGGAGGTGGGGTAGAGATGATCTCTTCACCTCCATGTAGAGGCTAACAAGCTGCTTCGGAAGCTAAGTGTCAGAGTCAACAAGAGGGCAGACAGACAGCGAGTAGGTGGGCTCCTCATACAAATGTTGCTTTCAGTTTACTTCGCTCTGTGTGACCTTTGCCTTCATTTGGCTCCAACTGTCTCTTGGCTTTCACCATAGTGGGAAGATCCGATGTCTGGTACACGGCTGACCTCATCCTGCTGCTCCGGCAACGCAGCTCCGAGGCCACATCCTCCCACTTCTTGTCTCGTTCAGATCCCAGAGGGCCCCGCAAGTCTCGCCACCCTGCACGGGCTTGTCTGGTGCCATCACAGTCATGACTCACACCAACTTTATCCACATCTAAAGCTTGTTTTGTGACTTTATGATTGGAGCGGGATGAGGGCGACTTGGATTTGCGGCGTGAGCGTGGAGGAGGTCGAGGTGGGGCAGGAGGAGGAGATGGAGAGGGAGGTGCTGGGTTGGATGCTGCTCTGCTGGCAACTTTAAAACCTCCTTTTGTTTCCCTCCCTCTCCATCTGTCTCTGTCCTTACCTGAGGAGAAAGAGGCTGCTGTAAAAAAGACAAGGTACAAAAAAGCAACCAGTAGTGGGACAACAACACAAAACCACTGCAAACCCATGCTAGGAAAACTTGTACAGGATAAGCCAACTTCATGATCACTATCCTTTGGTATGTGATCACAACATTAGGTACACCTGCACAAGAGATGAGCAAACAAATTACAAAGATAATAATTTTCAGTTGTATTTACATTCATTCACCCTACCTTCGGGTAATATTTGTTGTGTGTGTGTGTGTGTGTGTGTGTGTTTGCAGGACTACTGCATTTCGGTTTTAACTGCCTGAGCATTTCGAATATTTTGGCTTTTTTTTTTTTTTTACTTTAGATATATATATTCATTTTGAAAAAGGCTAACATTATGTATGCTGTATATTTTATTTTGTAGTCATATATTTGTATTTTTAGTTTTATATTTCTGTTATTACTAGTATTAACATGTCTGCTTTTTTTTCTTTACACTGTGCCTCGTTGCTCTATTTTTATATTTGCTGGGTTTTTTTTTGTTGTTTTTTACCGATAGCCCCCAGGCTCTATTTTGGACACCCCTGCAGCGGAGTATAGGATGTGAAAATCAGGGAGATACAGTAATTTAAGAGGAAACAACACATTAGGAGCATACATAAGATACAGAATTCCTTTACCCCAGACAACCCTAAACCTGCCCGGTGAAGCAAGATCTTCTATGGCCTAGGTTCCCAAAGTGGGGTACGCAGATTGCCATAGGCGGTGCATGAATAAAAATTAAATTTATTAACATTATTAAAATTTATTAACATTACCGCTGAAGACTGAGATGTACGTAATGCGCTCGAACACCTCATGTGAACAGCCACAGCTGGTAAGTAGTACAGTGCAGAAGAATGGTGACAGCATGAAGTTGTTTATTGGTCTGTATGCGTTAGATGAACAAATAAGTAAGTTTGATGATGACGTTGTGCATTGAAAGGGTTTCATCTTGAAGATCTTTCAAGATCATTTATATTGTGTGCTTAATGAGAGCTTACGTGGTGCTGTGACTAATTTGTGCATTTCTGAGCCTCGTTGCTCTGACTATGCTCTTGACTGGATGCAATGACTATGTTAGAAAGCCCCCAAGTCTTCTTTGGGTGTTGCGGCCACTTGAACACACTCAATGCACAATGAAGAAGAAAAATCCATGTATAAATCGCACCGGACTATAAGTCTCATTTTTGGGGGGAATTTATAAAATCAGACACCAAGAAGAGACATTTTATCTTGAAAGGCAAGTTATAGTAATAACAATAAAATGGAGAACAACAGGCTAACTGTCAGCGTAACGTGAATAGGTGGTGTGTTAACGTAACATATTAACGGTTATTCAGATAAGTATAGCCTAAACAACATAACATACTACTTACTTGCAGCTTGTAATCTGCAGAATACGATTTTCTTTCTTGAGGCATTTGTGTTCCATTTTTCTTAGTTGTCTTTGTAAGTTGATGTTTACATTGTTAATTTTAGCGCCCTCCCGCGGCTGTCAGTGTGAAAATAACCATATATAAGTCGCTCCGGAGTATAAGTCGCAGGACCAGCCAAACCATGAAAAAAAGTGCGACTTATAGTCCTGAAAATACGGTGTGTGTATGAGTCTCTGTAACGCTGCACTGCAGACGTGTATTTTTTTATTCTTCCTTTAACCTCGTCCTCGTTCACAAATGTTAATGCTGTACGTAAATGCACAGAGGTGAGGTTTAATAATGCTAGCCCTGTGCTGCTCTGCATTTTTGCTGGGTGCATAATCTCACGCTATATGTGCTCATATGTCGAATTGGTTCAGTAATAAGCCTCATATTGAACTTTATGTGCTTTTGTTTCTATAATTATTTAGCATTATTACGTTTACATGTAACATTAGTGGCATTGTACCGATTACTTCCCTGTTGTTGCAAACCAAAGCACAGCAAAAGAAAGATCAGTTCACCGCATCTTACCACAGCTTGTCACCACTTCTTATATATAAATCCACCAAACAGAAGACAAAACTGCCGGGAGATATCTTACATTTGTAAAACTCTTTTAAATGACTATCCTGTGTGTGCAGTTGAAAAATAAGACACATGATTTCTTTTCATATAACGTCATCATATATAATATATTTAAAAAGCATCTCAAAGATGTCTCATTGTGTGGTTTATTTTGTGTGCAGGAGTAGGGGGTACATGAAGGGGTACGCGGCTGTGAAAATTTTGGGAACCACTGTTCTATGGCTTTTGTATTCATTTGAATGAGCTCACCCTAATGAACTGCTCTTTCTCTGAAATGTGTACCAGTAAATGGACTGCAGAGAGAATGAGAGAGAGAGAACCGGGCAGGAAATGTAGTGGATATGACAAGAATTCCCAAGATGCCCGTGACATCATGGGAATGAGAGCGCCAAGCTGCTCACTGAATGAGCGATTAATGCACACTGCTGCCATCTAGTGGCTGAGCTATATATATATACTGTACAGCATATATATATAACATACATAACATATAACATATATATATATATGGCAGTAGATGGCAGCAGTGTGCATTAATGACTCAATGCAAGCTGCATTAATGCATATACTACAGTATATATACTGTATATAGAATCTTGTTCCTGTTTATTCAACTTTGCAAAGCTTCCTCATTGGTCATTTTCTGTTCATTTTCATGTTTTACTCCAGCATGGTTTCATTGTTAAACATTGCGTATTAAATTAATACTAAACTCATATTCATAGACTTCATTGCAATACAGTATTTCCGGTATTGTAATAATTCAGTGGTCTGCCGTAGCTACAGTAAATAACATTAGAAACAGCTCTCACTTTTATTTATCATTATTATTTATCATTATATTTATTTTATTTTGTATATTTTGGGACATCGTTTCTAGTCACCAGAAGATGGAGCCATTTCAAACAAATACTGTATTGTTCCAATTCAGGACTTTTATTTCTTGGCCAACAAACCTTTAGCCCGAGGCTTAAAATGTTCTAAAAAGCAAATACTGTATTCTCTACAAAATGCGTTGTCCTCAAATCTCCATGTGTTTGCCCATTGAAGAAAAAACAAGTTTTGTTTGTCGTTGCCCAAAGGGCCCAACATGACAAAGAGTGCCTAACAAACTTTACCCGAAGGGTACCCATGCCGATCTAATAGTCATGCACACGCAAACGTCCTTGTATGACAAATCAAAAGCCTGGTGCTAATATAACTGTTTATCATTGCGGTTGTTGCTAATACTGTATTTTATACATGAGAGCTGCATCTTACACACTTCAGTATTACTCATAAACAACATATTAATCTTCTAGTCCTGTTCTAACAGTTCCTGTCCAAGTCAGTCCAAGTCACCAGCACCCTGAGAACCTAAACTCCTAAACAATTTTGGCAATGTACATATGAGGATGAATATTCAAGTAATGTACTGCAGCAACCCCTGCATTCAAACATTCAACTCGGACAGGGTCAGAGAAAAGAACAGAGAATACTTTGGAGAGAGCCTTCAAGCTCTGAACATTTATTCAATGTATTTACAGTCTGAAAGACAATACTAGTTGGTAAAGATCAATGTCTACTGTGACACTGCTGAAGAAACGGCATGGCTGCAACGCAATTTAACAACAGCAACAGTCACATGGAGGTGTCACATAGTTGGCTATGTACAAAAGAACACTTTTTGTTGAAACGAGTAAAAAATCTGATGTTGCGGCATAAATTACTATTTCTTCAAGGTTATACGACAGAAGAGGGAAGGTGGAAAGTAAGCAATTGAGCGTTGTTAATCTTCAGTTCGGTGCAGATGGATTTGATAGAGACGCACAATATTTTTTTTTTCAAACCGAAAACGATAACAAATAACATTTTTAGATGTACTTTTTAAAAATGTCGATTTAACTGTAGTTTGTGCACACCTGTCGGTAAGAAGGCGGGGGCGACACTTAGTAGTGTGATATCATCAACCAGGAAGTGGACATAATTGGCGGGTTATGGTAGATTCCATAGGAAATTTGGATATGACCAACTGCACCTGTTGATTTGTCCTAATCAAATATCATAATCAATATCACTACTATCAGGAGAACCAGAGTATAGAGCAGAGGGAGCCACCTGCTGTGGCCCAGCAAGGTGCACTGTATTCAGGCACACGCTCCGAGCAGCCGGTGTGACGCCACGGAGGTCTCTGGCAAACCTTTTGCACTTTTCAAACGCCGCGGCACAACAAGCCCCAAGCGTCGTGGTGGTGTGGCCTTTCAGGTGGTTGATCAGGTTTTTTGTGTGCTCGATGTTTTTTTTTTTGCCTCCTCATGGCGGAGCATTTGGTACAACTAGCACAGGAAATGTCTCTGAAAGTGAATGTTTGTGAGCTCAGGGGAAGTTACGACAAGCCGTTAACATCACAGGCAGGAGAAAAAAGGAGCGCTTGATTTGCTCACCCGCATGGTACAGGTAATCTTGCCTCAACGGAGCGTTTTGGTTGGTTATTGGATTTTTAAAAAAAAAATGTTATCGGATTTGTTGGTATGATGTCATAATTCCCTCATATCGTGCACCCCTAGTATTTAACGATGACAAATGAATGCTTTTGTGGTTTTGCTTGATAGTTACTTTTATATTGAAAATGGCATCACATGGTTGTACAGTCATCCCTCGTTTATCGTGGTTAATTGGTTCCAGACTCGCCGTGATAAGTGAATTTCTGCAGTGCAGTATTCCTTATTTATGAATGGAATGTTTTCGTACTTAGAGCATAGAAAACATGTTTACAACCTTCTAAATCCAGGTTTTGACATTATTAGAGCCCTCTAGACATGAAATACCACCCCATAATCACCTTTACACTTGTAGTACCCAATAGAGTAGACAAAGAAGAAAATAGGCAATTTAAAGGAAAACTGCACTTTTTAAAAATTTTGCAAGACATGAACACATGTTTTTCTCTTTTCTGTGTGTTCTAAAGATAGAAAAAGAGAAAGCTCATTACTGCAAGTAATGGGACACACCTACGCCGTCGAGAAAGCCCACTATTAAAACACCTCCCAAAACCTCCAACATGGTTTGATATACACCCTGTAATCATGTAGTAACAGATACACTCATGATAACACATAATACTTACAGTATTTTGCTGTATTTTGGTCCTTTTAAGCATTACCGGAACCTCCTTCCTGGGTGCATTGATTTCACATAGCAACATAGAAATGAATGCCTGCCTACACCTTGCGTTAACTTTTCCAAACTCAAAAACAAAAACACACCAGCAGTGGCTGTAGCTCCAATATGTAGCCTTACCGTTTTGGTCATGCTCTGAGGCATTGAGAGCGTTTTCTGACGCGCTACAGGCGAGTGTGTGCTGAAGCTAGTCGCTAGCCGGCTAGTAGCTAGCTGGTGTGGTGTGGCAAGGTGTCAATACACCAGTGACTAGTTCAATCGGCGTAACAATGTTAATAAGAAGAAGAAACAATGTCGCTGTTGCTTGGTTAATGTGCACATCACATTATATGTAAACGGATCATTGTTGGCACTTTTCGGAGCGTTTTTTCAGAAGCCCTTATAGGCAGAATGAGGGTTTCCTATTATGTGCATTCTTAGCAGCGTCTTTTTATCCATCCAGCCAGCCATTTTCTATGCCGCTTCTCCTCATTAGGGTCGCGGGGGTATGCTGGAGCCTATCCCAGCTGACTTCGGGCAACAGGCGGGGTACACCCTGGACTAGTCGCCAGCCAATCGCAGGGCGTCTTTTTATATGTTTTTATATCTTTAGAACGCACAGAATCGAGAAAGACATATGTGTTCATGTTGCACATCAGGATTGTGAATGATGGCCAAAATTCCCCCCAAAAATGCAGCTTTCCTTTAAGACATAAATAAGACATCATATAGACTCCCCCTGGAAGAGTTCCTTGTTGCTGTTACTTGTGTAACATTATTGACACCTAGTGGCCAGTGTAAAATACTACATATCAACGACATGTATTTGAATGCATCTTCTGAATGCCATATATTTGCATTTTAGATCATTGTGCCATTTTTATGCTTAAAAATGCGTAACTTTGGCCAGAAATACGTCAAATTGGCTTAATTGACTAATAATAGGCTGTAGTTAACCACAAAATTATATATGATTTATATTATATATAATTTATTCATTAATACCTGTATATTTTTTTAAAAACCGCGATAGAGTGAAGCAGCGAAATTCGCAGCGCGAAGTGGCGAGGGACGACTGCAATTCCTAAATAATGAATGCCATATTTTTGAAAGTCAACACTAATCACATCGTGGTGGTTTGTTTCAAATCCATTGCAGTGACGGTCATAAAAGCCACATCTCACGTTGTTATTTATCGTATTAGAGCCGCTACAGAAATCACTCAATGGCTACTCTGTGTAACGTCTTTCAAGAATAACAAAATAGATATGTGATATAGTGCAAAGAAGACAAAGAATAAGTCGTTGCAGAGTTGTTGTTTTTTTTCTAGTCTGCAGTCTGTGGCCTATTTCTGAATGAATGTCATGAGAAGCGCCTGCGGTGAGATTGGTGCAAACACAGAATGTACTGTGCTCAAGTCGGAACAAAGAACAGCTGAAAAAATGTGTTTGTTCACGCAACTATAGCATGGAGTCGGAATTTATGGGGTCAGTATGCAGTAAGCTGAATACAAAACATGGTCCAGAAACACAGTCAGAGGGCCTCTGGATGTAGACCATGTGATCACCGAACAAACAATATAAATTAGAAGATACTGTACTTTCAAGTCAAACATAGAGGGAGTGATTTTAACGCGTGTCTTATTCATAATTGGCTAAAGTGCATCATTCTGTTGGTGAGGGGAGTCGGACGAGAGAGTTTAGCACAATCAATCAGCGCTCCCACACACTCTTACATCTCTAAGAAAGACAAAAAAAAATTCAATCCACAGCAAGCCCGCTTAAAAGTTCACACAGATACACACCACACAGGGAAAATTCCATGGACAACTTGTGCCCTTAATGCATCCATTTATCCTCGCTTCAGCTTCTTGTCGTTTCTCTAACCTACTTAGATTCTGGTCACAGTGTATACATCACTATTCGAACACATCGAAACACATGTATGGTGTTAGTTGTTGTAGTTGTACATTGGAAGTTAATGTTTCTGTACCACAGGGAGTTTTTTTAATCCCCCCACACAGGATAAAGCTGACTACAGGAAGGGAGGAGATGTGGATGCATTCATTCAACTGAAAAAGGGGCGCTTCAGAGTGTTCCCACTTATAGCCAGGTGAAGGGAGAGGTGAAAGGTCAAACAGGGGAGGTACCTGAGCTAGGCCGACCACCTTGTGATTGTTGTTGGGGTCGGGTGTGGGGTTTAGACTGTAGGGCGGAGGGAGTGACATAGTTGAGGCTGGGGCTGTTGAGGTCCCCCTCGCCCACAAGAGTCAGGTCCGACAGGGCGTCCTCTTCCAGCATCTGAACTGATGCCCCTCTGCCAGCGTCCTTGAACGCACCATGCTGTGCCTCTCGGGACGGGTGGATGGGAGAAATTGTGGCAGGAAACAGCGACGAAGGGGGTCTGGCATCCCCCCACCCTCCGCTGTCAGAGCCCAATGCAGAGTCCAAGCTCTGGGACTGATAACTTGCATTGAGAAAATGGCCGCCACCGCCTCCCCTGTCATTGTGGTTGGCCTTGTTGCCCAGGCGACTGCTAGGGAAGCTGCCATTGCCGGAGTTACGGGAATGAGGGGTGGAGCAACCGGGCTCGGGGTCATAGGGTGGAGGTCCAGCCCGGTTGGTTGCCACTGGTGACAGGCGCAGGAAGTCCGGGAGCTGCAGGTCGCTTTTGTTCAACAGGCCTCGCTGGTCGTCAGCTCTGTTACTCTGAGCTTTGGATATGAGGTCGAAGAACTCTGTGCACACACACACACACACACACACACACAAAGATACAAAAATATATGTGCAGACACAAGCACACAAACACATGAATAAACCACCCAAATCTGAGGTATAAACAGGGCTAATTCAAGGGACATGCAGCACAGCGTCAGTAAGACAAGTCAAAGCTACATTCATCGTGAGCATCGGTGACTGTGCTACATGTAGCTTTGGTAGTACTGCAAACATGCCAGCAGGGTTAGTGTCATCACAGCAACACAGCTTAAAAAACAAGAGCAAGAAAGAAGAAGAAGGAGGTCTTTGTATGTTTACCTTCAGCTTCGTCTATATTAATCTTTTTCTGCTTTCTTTTCTCCGGAGCCTTATGAAGAGAGACAGAGTGGTTGGGTAAAGGGTGGCTGCTTGTGTCAAGGCTGGGCCCAGCCTTGCCGTTTGCCCCATGGGGGTGAGCGGAAGCGGCTTTCCTTGACTGCCTGTCCTCCCCCTGGGGGCCACAAGGAGAGCGGAGCGGAGAGGTGTAAACGTATGTAGTAGTGACTAGAGCTACTGATGGAGAGGAGGATGACAATATTTTGATGGGGAGGGTGGCGGCTTTTGTGAAAAAGAGGATCCAGTTTGTGGGCTTGTGTGATTAATAAAAACTATGTGTGAACATTTCTAGTTAGCTCTTTGTGATTCAAACCATATCTGCTAACTTATGTGCATGTTGAAAATGGACGATACACGCTTCATTATGAGGCAGGTGGAGGCGGTAGCGCCCTACCAGTCAGCACAGAAAAATCATTCAAAAATAATGTAATGTCTGGTTGTAATGATAAAATGAAAATAACAATTGGGAAAAAAACACTTTGCAATGTACTTAAATGTATCCAAGTTTTTAAAATAATAACAAGTATTGCGTGCTATAAAGCAGCGGTCTCCAACCCTTTTTGTGCCATGGACCGATTTTGTGTCATACTATTCTTCATAGACCAGACCGGCTAGTCACAATAACAGACAATCAGTGTGAGCCCTGAGCTTGGGGTTCATGCAGAGAAACTGTTTTGGACATTTTATAACTCATACAGAGTGAGCCCGATTATGTGAATCACCCATTGGAATAAAAAGATGCATTTAGTAAGACAGTTACTTTCTCTATTTTCAATGAAATTCCACATAAATACGTATTTTTATTCTTAACTTTTGGCTTATCGGAGTGGAAAAGATGTACAGATGGAAAAGATGGTGAGATGATCTGGTCATTTTTCAAAATTAGAATATGACGAATGAATAAAAAACAAGAATGGGAAAGATGCACAGATGAAACGAGATGGGGAGATGATCTGGTAAGAATATTATAAATGAATAAATATAAGAGGTTTAAGCCTGGTACCAAATGATCTATGGCCAGGTGGTTGGGGACCGCTGTTCTGAAGGCTTAAAGACAAGCGAGGTGGTCATGGACAACCACAGATCCTAAACCTGTATACTAGACATCACCGACACAGTGACACACACCACAACATCAACTAATCTACAGCCACACTACAGAAGCAAATAAACGGAAACAGCAAAAAATATCCACCACAGACCCAGATCATCCATTACATATAAAATCCCTGCAAAACAAAGGTATGGCTAAGGTGCTCCCACTACCAACAAGCCATCAGTCCTATGGCCTGGTCAGTAGCTTTGTTATGGAAGAAAGAAATCACAGAGCAGAGGAAAAAGCTGCTGATGCATTGGGCCACAGACAGACAACAATAATAGACCATCAGGATCTTTGAGAGTGAGACGAAGATGACTGCCCAACATAAAAAAACAGACAAACACACACAGACGCACAGGCTGGATGCTACCATAGAGACGTGTCACACACCTGTGCACACTTAAAACACATTGCAAACAGGCATGGGTCACTGAGGACAGCGGGGGAGACACTTAGTAGCGTGATATCATCAACCAGGAAGTGGAGATAATTGGTGGGTTATGGTACATTCCAGAGTCAGGAGAAAATAAAAACGAAAAATGAAAAAGCTGGAGAGGATCTTACTGTTGTTGATTGGTTTCTGCTTGTGGAGGCCTGGATGTGACTTTTGGATGGAGCTGAATGACAGACACAATTAAAAATTTGCATTGCAAACCGCATGTGTGACTTTGTTACCTTTTCCTGGCGTGTGCTCCGCTGTATCCAAAACCACTCTCAGTCCATCTAGATTGGATATAGGAAGACCTAGATCTAAGAGCTCGGATTCACCACTCTGACAACACAGGACACAAATAAACATGTGAAATTCAGAAGAACAATAACACAAACAACATACAGAGATTCACTGCACATTTGCAATTCAGCATTCACAAATTTTCAAATTTTTGGTAAAAAAAAAAAAAAAAAATCTCTCTCTCCATTTCAGTTTAATGGTTATTTGCGATAAATTTCTTACTCGGAACATTTTTTTGTCTCACTCCCATTTCTGTGCAAAATCTACATCCTTTCAACTGGTCTTAACATTTTGATCAGGAGTACTTCTACACTGGTACTTCAATTTCATCTGTTCATTGATCATCTTATATTATCATTCATGACTGGTGAGTATGTATAAAATGCGTTTACTAAATGTGTGAGGCATATTGAAGAGACACGGGGGAGGGTTCAGGAGCTGAATCCAACATACGTAAATGATTATAACAGTCATTCTTATTGCAAATGTTGACCTGAAATCGGAGGAGAACATCACCGCCAAGCTAGTGGGAGGGTTTGGAGAGAGAGCAAGAGCAAGCCCTGTCAAAGCCGTGTCAAAAATAGCTTCAATTATTTGCGGATTTTCACCATTCATTAGTGGCCCCACAAAGTAACCCCTGCAAAAAAGTTACAATGTCACAGTGAGCAAGAAGTGGACTTACAATGCGTGCCACCAAATCTGAGAGGTGCAGACCATATTTGGCCACCACAGGCCTGAGAACCTCTGTCACTGGCTTGGTGGGCTTTGCTTTTAGGCCTACTGAGCGGTTAATAGGGACCAAGTCTAGTCTGGAACAGGGGACAACAAAATTCGGTTTTGCAAATCAAAAGGATCAATATGGCGTAAAATTCATAATACAAAGGACAGAAAATTACTTACCTAAAGAGAGTGCGCTTTTCAAGTCTGAGGTCTCGAGAGCACAAAGTCATACAGTCTTGGTCCAAAACAAGTGGCTGAAATAAAGGACAGAAAAAGTTATGAAAGTCAATGCTGTGACATGGTCATTCAATAACATGAAAGATTAAAAACACTGGTGGTTGCTGCACTTTTTAACAGCCAGAATGAAAAAACATACGTTGGAAATTAGGGATGGGGACTGCATGTCTAATGAAACTTGAAAAAGCAGACAATTTTAAATGTTGGACAGTTTAAAGGTTGGACATTTCAGAATTTAGAGCAATATGCCTTGTCGTATATAACGTAATTTAGCAATTCATCGGCGTTCCTCACTAGACCTCGGGTTCAGCTGGAATTAATTGATTAAAGTTATTTGAAGTTAAACTTCTATGACAAGTAAAAAGGTGAGATGCAGGAGGTGTACAGTGTCTGCAACACAATACACCTTTGCATTAAACCTTCACCATTAAGGTTAAGAGAGTGCTTTTGTTTTGTTTATATGTTGCTATATTGCTATATATACTATGGTGACTTTATTTCCACATTTGTATGACAGCTAAAAACATTAAAATGCTTTAAAAGCATATAGTTAAAAAGCTTTTACGACGGTGACAGTTTGACAGTTTCAAAACTGTCTGACAATCGGATGTTGACCACAATCCCGGAATGTTGGCTTTGTGCACAGTTCATGTGGTTATTTGAACTCATTGGAAATCAAGAAAATTGATCTTTTTATCATCATGTAATCTTATACCAAACCAAATTCGGCTATTTTGCAAAGAATCTGTGCGACTTAATATTGTACATAATTCAAGGATCACCCCAGATCTATATGTGATGTACCTTCTCCCCTCCGACCAGGAACAGGTCGATAGCTGCCAGGTTGATGCAGAGCTTCTCACAGAGGCCCAACAACAAGTCCCTGATGGACACACCAGCCCTCAGCGGCACAGAGCAACACGAGCCGTCTGGCAAGTTTATATTACATTGCCTCAGGGGGGCGCTGCCGCCACCGCGCTCTGATACCCCCACACGGGAAACATCTCCCTGAAAGACATAAACAAGGTCATAAGGAGACAGTGGCGGGGGAAAAGTGATTAAGAATGATATGAAAAAGCAACGTGTACATCATTTCATGAAAGTACCGGTACTATAAACCCTTTCCTTCGTTTTACATTAGGGTTTTTTTATAATCGGCATAGAAAAAGAATGGATGGCTAGTCTTTCCATACTCACTTCATTCTTCCCAGACACAGACGTCCCAAGCTCTAGACTGGCACCTGATGAGAGTGACCCCTGGGATTCACGGCGACCACCAGCAAAGTCTGAAAAACAATGCACGTACTGTAGCAAACTCCATAGAAGAGACAATTCTCTTGTTTTGGTGGTAATATAAAACATCAACATAAACGTGTGCAAACTGATGTGTACAGTAGATCCTCACTACTGCGTTCTCAGTCCACCTGCGAATGGCAGTAATTGAGTAATAGAGATGCCATAAAAATGTCTATTTTTGACACACTAATCAAGCATGGGCTATTACTCTGCCTGAAGAAGTGCAAGGAATTAGCTTGGCATTTATACCCATACTCACGAAACGCGCATCAACAGGAGGTCATCAAGCCAAAAGCCTCCCTCATTCACAGTGCAACTAAAAACAACACAACATGAGGGGGTTGAACTAAAATCTTACACACTGTTATACATGCAAAACAATACTATTTTTTGATAATTCATAACCCATATTGCATATTGGGTAACATCTTGTAGGTGAAGCGCGCGCATGGGCTTCCCAGCATGCCTTGCAGGCTATAAGCGAGTATAAAATAGTATCGTTTTACATGTACATTAATGTGTAAGGGTCTATTTTGTGAGTGAAATAGGCGTTTGGGTGAGGTGTAAAGGGTGTAAATATCAAGCTGATTCACTGCATACAAGGATAAACCTCATGACAAATGAGATGGGTTTTCTACCAATAAACAGCCTAATTATGAGGATTCTAAGCACAAAATGGCAGGTTGCCCTACAAAAAAAAAAATACTATTTTGACCAAAAATCCATTAATATGCAGGGTCTCGATTTCTGTATCATGAATATGGGGGGATCCTAGGGTTGTGAACGATAAACCGATGCGACCAGATATCCGGTTTAACAAGTGAGAAATGCGGCCGCATCGGTAGCAGCATCCTGGATCGATAAGAATCCGCCATAAATGTTTAGATTAATCAACTGTAAAGATATGCACCCGGTATTGCAAGACTAGCAACCGGCTGACAGTGAGTCTCTTGGCAGCCTGGGCTGCCGGCGAAACTTCATGACTGAAGACGAGAATGAATGTACAGGCCAAAAGTTTGGACACCCATTCTCATTCAATGCGTTTTCTTTATTTTCTTGACTAGATTCTCACTGAGGGCATCAAAACTATGAATGAACACATGTGGAATTATGTACTTAACAAAAAGTGTGAAATAACTCTAAATATGTCTTATATTTTAGATTCCTCAGTGAGCTTCATGAGGTCGTCTCCTGAAATTGTTTTCACTTCACAGGTGTGCCTTGTCAGGGTTACTTGGTGGAAATTCTTGCCTTATTAATGAGGTTGGGACCATGGGGTTGTATTGAGTGCGTCCAAACGTTTGGCCTGTACTGTTAATAGTAGCAGCATGCTAGTCACCGGGAAGATTCAACACCTCAGCAAAACATACATACATTATAGGGATCAAATTTATCCCATTTATTATGTATTGTGTAAAATTATGACAGGAACAACATCAAATTAAAAGCATCATATGAATAGAGACCAACCATACACCAGTACAAGCCTGGAGTTTGTTTTCAGAGAGGCTGTGCACCACAAATATGCACATTAGCACTCAATAACAATCAAATCTTACCTTTATTCATTCCCACATAGTGTCAGCATTGGGGACCAAATATGAGGTGAAAGAAAAACAGGAATAATACAGCATTGTAGTCGATCTCTGCAGCGTGGGAGTAAGTTAGATGGAGCGTTCAAGGGACGTCAAACAAAGTGGACGAGTTGCAGCTCTAACTTTCTAACTGTATATTATTTTTGAATAAAATAATGACCCATATTTCCAAAATAGATATCTATTTATATAAAAGTCAATGTAGTTATTTAAGAATTATAATATTTATTTTTATCATTGTGCCTGAAGGTTTCCCGCAGCCCATTGGTTGGGGACCACTGCCTTCCAGAATGCTTGGGGATATGATGTGCACATTTGAAAATACTGTAAGAATTCTAATTACATTAGCTATTGTAAGATTAACATCTGTCAACAAATAACCATAGAATCGTATTAAATCGTATCGATGGTACACTGTATCAAATCGTATCGAATTGTTCTGTTTTTAAAATATATGGTTTTCGAATCGTATCGTAACCCGTGTATGTAGATGCATATCGAATCGTCTATCACAAAGAAATTTACATCCCTGGGGGATCCACAGTATTCTTAGAAACTTGTGTTTCTTGTTATTGTGGAAGTAAACATTTTCGGTTGTCATCTATTCACCATGTGTGAGGAATTTGGATCTTGGTTGTGTACTGCAGTATTCCCAAACACGACTGACTCTCACAGCTTAATCACACATACTGAAAGGGCGTACTGTTCAGTTATTTATGAGTTATTTATGTGGTACATTTTCAAAGATGATGCTGTCTTGGCTGAAAAGGAAGCTCTTCAAGAAAGAATAAATATGATAAACAAAGTAGGAAGAAGAATATATACTGACTGTAATTAAAGTCCGTCAGTTCCCGTTTCTTCGGCCCTTTACCAAAGCTCCTGTTGCGGGACCAGGAAAAGAACATGCCCTTCCTCCGGTCTCCTGAATCATCCCGGCTGTCATCATTTAAAGATCGGCCTGACTTGCTGCGTTTGTCCTCCTGTAAAACCCAAACAGGAAGAAAGGAAATGAGTGGAGAGCAGATTTAAAGTTGTTTTGACACACAGCCGAGCGGGGAGCTCAGTGCTTACCTTCTTGGGTGTGGACAAGTTGGAGCGGTCTGAGCCCGTGGTGCTGTGTTTGGAGGTGGGGCTGCTGGGGATGTGGTAAGGGTCAGGCAGGGGCCGGCCCTCCACCTCGGCTAACATGCATTCTTGGTAAAGCAGAGACTTGAGGAAGCGTGTGTAGCTGTCAAACTTCATCAGGTTGAAGATCTAAAAGGAAAAAGAGTAAAGAAAGTCTGGGTGATAAAAGAAAGTGGAAGGAGGAAAAACAATTGTTCCATAAAAGACTGATGAAGGAAAACACAAATTACAGTAAGTATCACAAGAGAGTCACAGGATGAGATAAAAAAAGAGGCACAGCATGAAAAAAAGAACATAAATTGAGAGCCTCAAAAGCCATTTAAAAGTGTTAGGAATAATTATCTCCACCTTGCACAAAAAGTGTGAAAGAAGAACCCATCGTCAAGGTTGAAAAAACATCTCTAAATAGAGGGGAGGGCCGTGACACCACCTGTCTCTAAAATGCTGTCTTTTTATTCCTTCCTAATAAAAGGATTCAATGATTTATCCTCTCACAAATAAACACAACACAGCCACTTTTGGTTTTCAGGTGTGTCCATGACTATTGTTACAACCCAATAAAATAAAAACGACTGTCATTGTCAGTTGCCTGGACACTGTATCTTAACGACTGTCGTTTTGCACCACAAAAGAGTGAAACCAGTCTTGGCTGGGGCGTGCCTCTCGCCTGCAACCTCCCCTCAAACTAGAGCTGTCCTTTATAGTCTTTCAGCATGAACTGATGAAGCCTGCTCGAATGAGAGGCGAAACATCTTCTCAGACAACCTTAACAGTCTAGTTGAGATCGATTCAGTGCCGAGAATAAAATGAGCAGGATGAATGAGAGATGCTACATAATTTGTTGGTTGGCTTGTGAGTAAGGGAGAATTCATTTTTTACTTCTTGTTGGGTCAGTTTACTTGAATTAGGGCTGAGTGAGGCAGTACCCCAATATATCAGCTGATGGCGCTGCACTGAAAAGCACTGCTTGTGTGAAAATGTATTATTGCCACCAACTGGACTAGTGAAAGAGTAACTGGCACATCATGATTTCATCACACAAGTCAGACGGACATTAGGATTTAAATGGCAAATGCCTTTACTCATATAGCGCGTTCTTGCATTAAGGTATGTTAAGTGCTCTGTAAATGGACAAAGATGAGTGCATAAAATGAAAGCAGCATGCTGCCATTGTTCTGTAGCGATAAGAATAGTTCTGCACGCTGAAACTGTTAACGCTGCACTTCAGGTAAGAAACTTTACTAAAAATAAAATAATCCATCACCCTGTTCAAACTCTTATCTGATGCACTTGTGCGCCTTCATAAAAAGACAAACTGTAAACGAGGGGTGTTCAAAGTGCGGCCCAGGGTGAATTTCTGGCCCGTACCTTGTTCTTTGTTCCTTCTAATGAGTTATATTAAATAACAAATTGTATTCTATTCAATTCAATATTATTCTAATTTGCTTTGCCACCTATAACACAAAGCTTATAGTACAATATGCTAACCTACATTGGATTGGGTTTATCATTTTTAACGTACACATCAAATAGACCCATCAAAGTGAAATACAAATTTTTTTCTGGATGCTATATCAATTAGTATTTTAGGGCCAGTAGATTGCAATTTCATTTGCATGCTTCATTCTAATCATTTAATAATAGTAATAATACTTCATAATAATAACAATAATACATAATAATAAAGAGAGTAAGAGAAGAGTCGAACCTCTTTATGCACAAAAAACACACGGAAACCAGAGTGTAACTGTAGCCCAAAATAACAAGGTGCGGACCGTACCACGGGTTAATTATACCGTTGCACCCCTAGTAGGTGTGTAGAGCTGGTCTAGAGTGCAACTAATATTAACACTCAATTCAAAAGGAATGGTACCACAATATTTTGGGCCTGGAGATATTTTGGAAAACCAGAATATGTTTGTACATGTTAGATGAGTAAAAATAGAGGATGATGATAATATCCATGTTGCCTTGTGACTCGTATCATAAGCTAAATCAAAAGAGCTTCTCAGTAAGGTTTCCTTCTTGTTTTCCAGTGTTACGTAAACAACCGCAACTGTACTGTTAATCCACTGCCACAATAATTTTTTTTGTTTTAAATAAGTTTTAATCACTGCTCCCTTCAATGTGTTCTAAATATAGCGGATGCTGAGGTGTACATGATAACCTACCTGTAACTGTTGCTCCTTGAACATGTCTGGTCGTGGGGCGTTGAGGATGTCGTCAGCGAGCTGCGCTTGGCTGTCAATGTTGACCGGCGTGGTGGCTTTGCTGGACAAGAAGCTGTTGTAGATTTCCCGGGCTCGCTGAGACAACTGGGGGCAAGACAAGAGAATGAGATAACACCTAAGATACAGTATATTGCTGAAAGGGTATTGATGGGAATACATTTTTTTTTTAAAAAGCACAGTATGTGCTGTACCTGTTTCTTGTCATTTTCAGGGACGTGGCTGAAGAACTCACATGCTTGCCAGAACAGAATATTCTCCTCACTGAACTCTTTCTTCAGGAATTCCTGCAGCAACAAATGGGGATTAACAAAACTAGGGGTTAAGAGAGGGTTAAGAGAGAGACAAGCCCCTACAAGTAACATAATGACAATAAATTAATCAATCTGTGAATGTGTTTTATACATGGACAATTGTCATAACTTGTACTGAAAATATGCAATATTTTTCTTTCAAAGTGAGAGAGTAAATTTTTTGAAAAAAAAAAAACAACAACACACATTTCATTTGAACGTTCTGGGATTGCTCTCTCAAAAATGGAAGCACAGAATTGTCCCAAATGTCTTGCTGATGAAGAATTGAAGAAGGGGGAAAATACGGAGTCTTGGTCATTCACTGATTGATTACCCAATTATTATATATAATATTTATTTATTCTTTTATAATTGGTAAGAGTTCAAGAAAGACCAGATGAATTCTACTGCGCTTTCTTGCACTCTTCCCATGGAATACTCAACTCACATTGTCATTTGGTCGCAAATACAAATACATCATCATGGTGTGCTTCTTTGAAATGAACTAATTTGAACTTTTCAAGAAGAGCCCTTGGCTGAATGCAATCATTTCTAGCAGATAGAAAGCAAGCTGTACAAATAGACATTTTCAGTCAACTTATCTTACTCTGGAGTTCCACAAGGCTCAATATTAGGCCCAATCTTATTCAGTCTTTATGTCAATCACTTACCAGATGTGTGTTCAAATACCAAAATACAATTATATGCAGATGATAAAGTGCAAAAACTAAACAAGAAGCGGCTGCAATACTTTCTGGAGCCACGGTGCCAGTGTCCCATTGGCTCCAAAATTCTTGTTTACATCCTAATACTAAAAAAACTCCTTGTATGTTTTTTCAAGACATAAAGCTGATGACCAACAAGCATCTGTTTTAGTGAATTGTGGAAGTGTAGATGTGGTGGACCAGTTTACGTATCTGGGCGTGGTCTTTGATTCACACCTAACATTATAAGCAAAGGAAATCAGAAATACAACCAAATTTAACTTGTCAAATTTCAATCAAGTAAGACCTTTTCTGACTTTTGAATCAGGAAAAATGTATATGCATGCAAAGATTTTCACTCATATAACCCATTGCTACACAACTTGGTCACATGCAACAGAGAACACAATAAAACCCATCAAGTCTCTCTTCAGGCCGCACGGTGGCTGAGTGGTTAGCACACAGTCACACAGGCCACACAGTCAAGAGATCTGGGTTGTGGGCATCTCTGTGTGGAGTTTGCATGTTCTCCCCGTGCGTGCGTTGGTTTTCCCGGGTACTCCGGTTTCCTCCCACATTCCCCCCCCCAAAAATGCATGTTAGGTTAATTGGTGACTCTAAATTGTCCATAGGTATGAATGTGAGCATGAATGATTGTTTCTCTATATGTGCCCTGTGATTGGCTGGCGATCGCCTCTCGGGATAGGCTCCAGCATACCCACGCGACCCTAATGAGGATAAGCAGCATAGAAAAAGAATGGATGGAAGTCTCTCCTCAAGAAAACATTGTCTTTGTCTGTAAGGTTCTGAATGGACTCGCCCCTCCACCATTACAGGTTTTTATACAGAAGAAAAATAACAATCGAGCCAATACCAGATTGTTAACCAGGGGTGACAGTAACATACAGGGACGTAGGACTACATTTAGCCAAATGGTTGTTTCTATCAGAGGCACACAGTCATGGACCGCACTACCAGCTCATGTTAGAAACTGTGACAATGACCTAACCTTCAAGAAAACTCTAAAACGGTGGTTAAAGGCAAACCAGTCCTGTGCTCATGGTTAACGTCCATTCCAAGTTGATAACTATTTATATTGCTTAACAATCTGTTTTATGTTTACTGTGAATGGTCTTGTAAGTTATCCAGGTGTAATGTTGTCTGTAAATGTATTGTGTATTTGTTTTATATTTTTATGGTTTTATGATATTTTACTGTATGTGTGGTGTCATTTATAAATGTATGTGTTTTATGGTGTCTGCCTTAGGGCAACAGATGAAGTTTAGCTATTGCAGCTAATTCTGGCATATTTACTGTGTTGCGTTTGCTCATATGTTGATCAATATGTACTGTCCCAATCAAATAAATAATAAACAAAAAAATGTCAGGCATGTAATGTTCCTGCAAACTTAGTGTGCAGTATTTTACCGAGAAGTAGCGGACTCCGACGGGGTCCTGCAGCAGCCTCTCGAAGCAGACAGCCCAGCTTGCCACTCTCCTCTCGGTGTGGCGCCGGTGACTCTGGACACTGGGGAGGCTGGCATTGCTGTTCAGGCTGTTGTCACTGCTGCAGCCCTGCAGCTCCACGCTGTTCAGTTCTGGTTGTGCACACACACACACACACACACACACACACACACACACACACACACAGCTTTTTTACATCAAGATTGAGAAAAACGGGGCAGCAGTGGCTCAGGAGGTAGAGCAGGTCGTCCAGAAACCGGGTTGGCAGTTCAATCCTCGCTCCCTCCACACAGTCTCTGTCGTTGTGTCCCTGGGCAAGACACTTCACCCACTTTGCCTCCAGTGCTGTTCACACTGGTGAATGAATGCAAATGAATGTTTGTGGTGGTCGGAGAGGCCGTAGCCGCGAATTGGTGGCCATGTTTCCGTCAGTCTACCCCAGGGCAGCTGTGACTTTAGATGTAGATTACCACCACCAGTGTGTGACTGAGGAGTGAATGAATAATGGGTTCACTTCATTGTGAAGTGCTTTGGGTACCTTTAAAAGCGCTATAAAATCTAACCCATTTTTATTATTATTAAAACTACACGGATACACGGTTTCCAGTGGACAATGATGCAATGAACGGTATGTATAAACACGTAATGTACAGTATATTGCTTGTTGTGCTATTGCTTGTTTCACAAATTCCTTCTGCTTTTGTAACATTCTGTGCTTAGCTGCGTAATTGTTCCAAATAGATGAGCAACAAATAGTTCTGTGAAGAGATAATAAATCTAATGAATTGTTAACGTTAACGGCCTATGTTAAAAGTGATTTACACAACACCAGAAGGCGGGGGTGGGAAAGGCACAAAGAGAAGTCAGGATCTACTAGTGAAAGTGGCTTTTATAGTAAAAATAAAACCCAAGCAGTGCTTTGGGGAATCATTGGTCTGGTGGCCAAGATGATATAAAGTCAATGAATGAACAATAAGATTCAAATTATGCCCAAAAACTACACCACTACTGTGACTACTGGCGGTACAGACTACTCCACATAGATTCATTTATTTGTGGCAGCAGAGATAGATTTGTTGCCATTCCGCATACCATTTTTACTCACAGTGTCTTTAAAGAAAGAGTTAAAAACACGTCACACAGCAACGTAATTGGTAGAAGACACTACCAATGGAAAGTGCTGAATAATCAACAACTAAGCAAAGCACACTGGGAAACAGGAAGTGCTGTTGTCAAAACCATGCACGTCGACGCCGCATCGAGCCCTGAGCTTTACGGCACCGTCTCCGCCATATTGGATGTGGCAAGGCTGCACTGATCCCAAACAGTAGTAATTCACATTACATCAGCTTTGGAGCAAACAGTAGTACCAAAAAACCAAACACAGTGTATACACAGTGTATATATATACAGTATATACACACACACAGTCATGGGAAAAAATTATTACACCACCCTTGTTTCTTCAATTTATTGTTCATTTTAATGTCTGATACAACTAAAGGTACCTTTGTTTGGGCAAATATAACAATTACATCAAAAATAGCTCATAAGAGTTACAGTATATCTTTTTGCAGTACAATGCTACAGCTATTCATGTAAGAATTTACGTGATTTTGGCTATTATCAAGAAAACCATGGAAGTTGCTAGATATCAGCTCTTAAATTAAACTCTTATGAGCTTTATTTGTTATCATCATTAGAATTGTCCAAACAAATGTACCTTTAGTTGTGCCAGGCATTTTTTCCATGACTCTCTCTCTCTCTCTCTCTATATATATATGTATACTGTATATGCAAATCACTGTAGTCTGTCCCTCCAAGCGACGGCACACCCGCTGGTACCCCTTTCAGGAGAATCATTCAATACGAGTGTAACGGTGACTATATGGGTACTACTTCCTGTCTACAGGGCTCTAATAATGGTAAAAATGTATTTGGAAGGTCATAAACAGGTTTTCTAGGCTTCAACTATGAAAATATTCAGTTTATTAATATTGAATCCTACTTGGCGTAAATTCACGTATCACGTTTAGGTCTGGAACCAATTAACCGCGATAAATAAGGGGCGACTGTTTATCATATTTGCTAGGAAGTTATCACACACTGAAGTGACATAATGACGAGCAAAGTCAAACTGCTTTGACACATTAATAATGCACTTGAAGTCTTTCATCACTGGCTCATGCCCAACTTTAAATGCTTTTTAAAGACAGATTTGCTTTATGGTTTGCACAATCAGTTCGGTGGAAAATGTGTAATCAAAATACATTTTTATCAGCACCGCCCAAACACACTTGTTCCAGTTTCACCAGTTTCACTCGTTTCATCCCCACTCGGTTCACAAACTATTGTGTAACGTTTATCTAGGCTTTTTGTAGTGTCATAACCTCCTCCCACGGAGGTCCTGTTGAGGCCAAAATGTGTAGATTTTTGAGTGTGTACCTAAGATAATATTCATGACACACGAGAAGTCACTTCAAACAAGAAAACCGAGTTAAATAATTCGGAGATGTCTGTCGCTCACACAGCAGAGGTACCACGAGGAACGAAGCCACCGGACTCAAGAAATGGCACACTTTCACTAAAAGGCTTGCATAATTCTCACCATCGGAATCAATGAATGAATGCGTATCATCTACCAACTTATAGCTTCTAAGTTTTAAGCAGCTGTGGGATGTCATACGGATTTCAACCTGATCTGGGAACATTTCACAAAGACATAGCGTGAAAAGGTACTTAAAAAAGATTCCTTGTGTAACCTGGTTCAGATCTGGGTGATTCTTGGTTTGACTCTACAACTTGTGGACTGTGTAGTCCTTTGTCTTTTTGCCATGCTGGCTTCCCTGTATGCTTCATATGTGGCGAAAATGTAGCAAGTAGCATTTTCAAAAGCAGTAATTTATTTCAAAGTAGAACTACACATGTGTAACAGTGGTCATCCCTGCAGTGCAGCCCTGGACAGGCCGTGCTCGACCCGGAGACCACATACTGTATGTTCACTGTTTGAGAGTTAAGTGGAGCAGTGTCAGCCAGCGAGCTAAAAGGTTGTCAATTCACTGTGCTGCACATTTCTTATGGTGTCAGCTCGTGAGGTTTGACCAACATGGTTGTTGTATTCTCTCGTTGTAATGTGTAAAATGAAGAAAAATTAAAAGTTTTGAAAGTTTATGCGCCGTGTTATGTTTTGCGGCTCCAGACTATTTTTCTTTAGTGGAACAGAGGGCAAAATAGTTCTCTTGATCGTAAAGTTTGCCGACCCCGGTATAGACAGTTAAGCCCAAAGGTTAGCTTCTGACTAGAAATGACATGAAAGGAAATTGTTTATACTCTTGCTCGAAATTAACATATCAAGTGTTCCAAATTTATAATTCATTAGAATGCTCAAAAGGTACTAGAATGTACAAAAACAATGAAAATAGTTTCCCTCAACATCTGTAACACAACCTGTGCTAATCCTTTACCACTTTTCTGTGTCATTTACTCTAAATTTCACTAGCATGTGAATTTTTTTAGTCTTAAGCGTACTTAGCAAATAAAAACATAAAATAACGTTTTATGTATATAATATAATTTCTTTTTAACACTATTTAATAGGAACATCCTTCTAATAACACTGAAATAAAAGTCTAATACCTGTATACAGGACGTTGCACACAAACAAACAAACGCACGTAGACGTATTGTTGACTGTTGTTGTAATAATATGTGAATGTATTAACTTTATAGACCACTGTGCTACATATCTAGTCGCAAAGGAAGGATTGAGGTGTCAATGTTCTCCTCACCTGGGTAAAGCTGGTACGAGCCAGTGTGGTGCCAGTGGTAGCGAATCCTAAGCGGGAGCCAAGTCCCTCCATCCATACTCACCCTAACGGGGCCTAACGGCCCCCCTTGCAAGGTAACACAGCACCAAGTGGAACACACACGCCATCACAGCGAGGAGGACAGAAAACGGGGGGGAAAAAAGTGGTCTAAAAGAACGGAAGGAGGCAAAGACGCAACCAGGCTTACAAGCTGAGAGAGTCGGGTCACATCACGCACGCGGCCACATGCATGTATAATTACACACATCAACCAATGAGCTACTCAGTGGGTAAGCAATACATGCCTCCACAGGTCTTGACATAATGAATTATTTAGAGCTGAGGGAGCAGAGAAGGTAAAAAGACAAGAGCATGTGTGCACGTACGCATGTGCGCGCACACGCACACATTGCAGTATTCATGAGGATGTCGTTAAAAGTCCGACAACACTGAGACTTAAGGAGGCTTCAGGAGCGCACACAGGATGAACATATGCCAAGCTCATCTTGTATTGATTGACCTCTCTGACAACTCAAATCATCAACAACTTTGACATAACAATATAACGACATCAAAATCATTCTCCAACTATGTTGCAGGTGAAAACAGAATTACGGCCTGGATTAACCAGGATTCCTACGGATTTGACATTTTAAATTCCATACTTTTTCCAGACTCCAGTAAATACATCATAAATGTATCATCATATATGTATCATTACAGCTATTAATTAATTAATCAATGAATAGATGATTCATCGATTATCCGATCAATCAACAACTATTTTGGTACAGTAACCCCTCATTTGTCCAGACCGTGATATGTGAATTTCCGTGAAGTAGGATTCCTTATTTATACATCAAACATTTTCATAGATATAGCACAGAAAACCAAACAACAAATGCGGTTTTCAACATTGTTAGAGCCCTCTTGACATGAAATAACACCCCTATAGTCACCTCGACACTCATATTACCCAATATAGTAAATATAATAAGAGAAAATAAACCATATAAGACATAAATAAGACTCGTGCTTGTGTGTGTTGAAATGAATATGTTCCGGACATGTAGACTTGAAGTGATGTTGGGGTTTTAGAGTTGAGTTTTAGCTGGACACAACAGTAGCCAGTTTTATTATTTATTCATTCATTCATTTAGCCATTTATACAATTGACAATGCTTAATTTAGGCAAAACATATATAAATTTTGCTTAAATATGCATGAAGTATTAGGCTGTATTCAACCACAAAACAGCATGATTTATTAATTAATATATTTTGGAAAAACCATGATAGAGTGAAGGCGTGATGTAGCGAGGGACGACTGTACATTTGAGTCAGTACAGTCTGTAAGTCGAATCTGATTTCTTAGATTTTGTCCATAGTCGACTAATTGTCGAATATTGTTTTTAAGAGCACCGCTAATAAATAACCCTACAAATAAAAATATCTAATTTGCAACTTTTTCCTAAAACATTCAGATAAACAAATAAACATGTTAGGTGTGCAACAAAAGTACTGTTATTTTTATTGATTTAGCGACACAGTAAGCAGTTCACGTAGATGCACAGTCCTCCGCCTGTCGTCTTGCCTGTTTAAGCGTGTGGTGGTCGGCCAGCTCAATAGCATTGTCCGGTACTCCGATGTTTAGTCATGTCTCGGTGAAAATTATGACACTGCAGTCCATAAGTCTCTTTCTGTGGGTGATATACAGTAGGAGACATAATATGTAAATAAGCCATTTAAGATGTAAATAAAATTCCTGCTCTTGTGTGTCACCGAAAATGTTTTCCTTAGGGGACCTTAGTGGTGGGCAAACAGATGTGTGGAGGACAGGAAGTGACGTCAGAGGTTCTGAGTTGAGTTTTAGCTTGTCGTGGGTGATGGTCCCAACGGTAGCCCGTGTTATTATTATGATTATTATGTTATTACTGAGCTTGTGTGAGATAATTTTAACCTGCAATAAATGCCTGTCCTGGCAATCACGTCTGGTGCCTGTCTCACCAAACAATTAATAACACCAGGTGGGCAATCATCATTCACCTTTCATTTCAGCCTTTCATCCACACGGAAATGCCGTTCTGGGTGCCCTGAAACTGTATTTTTTTAAAACGACTTCCAGAGTGGGAAAATCTGAAAATGCCGGCTTGTCATTTCCGTGTAGACGACCAAGACGCTACGTTCTGAAAACAACATCACCACCCCGTTGTTGTCACATGACCAGAGGTGACCAGCCGAGACGCCAATATATTATCTGAATACTTCGACGGGCATGACTCATCCCAGACGACATTCTCCTATCTACTTTCTTGTCTTGTACTCTAAAATGAATCAGAAGAAGACAAAATTCCACTTTGTCATTAGTCTTGACATGCTGCCCAAGTGGACGACGAACTTATGCGGATGCGTTCTTTCTTCTTCTACAGTTTGGTGTGTCACATGGTGCCATCTGTGCGTCTATTTGCAGCACCACACGTAGATGTGCCTCGTGTGTTACATCATTTTCACCCAGTGATCTGATCCCGTCTGAATGCAAATATTTACTAATCCGGTACGCTGTGGATGCAAATTTTTTTCAACCCACCAAAAAAAAAAAAATCCAAGAAACGTTTTCATGTGAACAGGGCCTTAAACAGTCGAACACGATATAAGTAAGGTGTACATAGCTTTTAAAATGATAGTTTCAACTGTATTCATGCAATAATTCAGATTTGCTCTTGTATTGAATCGTTCAGGTGTACCCAATGAAGTTACCAGGGACAGATCACTTCAGGTATAAGTGAGCAGACACACACCAAGACGTCTGCATCCCTTTTGACTCGATTATCACCTCCAACTCCTCCTTTTATCTCCCATCTGTTGTGACAGTGAGGTGTCAAAGCACTATTAGAATAGTCCACAATCAGCGCCTTTGTTTGTCTTGCCACATGTTGAGCAACAACAGTTGTGGCAAAACAACTATTTAAAAATCACTGGACCTAACAGCAACAAGTGTGTGCAGTGTGTTTTACTGAACATGAACTTCTTTTACAGTACATGACAGACATAGCTGGTTCTGTTTGGTCTTTTATTGTGAAGTCAACAGATTTGGCCTCATTCTGTGGGACATCCATGAGTTGCTACTGCATGGTTTCAAGGAAACACATGAACAGCAACACATAAAGGTCAGACTGGACCATTTGATCTTTAAGTGAATTATGTGAAAACATCTATGTTTATGTGGCATAAAAGAAAAAAAAAGGGGTGGGGGTCATGGTCACAATCCGACACTTCCACAAGACAATCACCCATTGCATTCACCCAATTAAATTATACCAGAAAAGCCTGTCCAATAGATACTATAACATGACTTTGAAATAATTATTGATAGAAAAAAGAGCAACTCACCTCCGTCAGAGACTGCAGTAGACTGTAAGAAAGCACAGAGAGACATGGATTAGGCTCTCTCTTCATCACAGATAAGATGACACACACTCAAACTCGTGCTCATCCAGTGGTGTGAAGGCCAACAGGCATTTGGCCACACTTGTGACCGCCCTTTCGACGGGATTTGACACATCATGATACACTCAGGTGGGTGGAATCATCTGTGAACTGGATGTGCCTGCTCTGCAAGAACACCTCCCTAGGGGGGTGGGGCTTACTCTGTCTGTGTGTGTGAGTTTACACGGCTTTATAGTGAAGTGTGATTTAAAAGCATTTGCATGTCTGACCAATTACAGAGCTCAGCATCAAAACAAACTGTCAATGTTGCATACTTACAGTATTTGCACAGAAATAGACAATTATCCATGAATGAGGTTGCAAGTCAGTCAAAGAGTTAAGAATTATAATGATTATTGTTAGGGATGTCCGATATCGTCTTTTTTGCCGATGTCCAATATGGCGATATTGTCCAACTCTTAATTTCCGATTCTGATATCGACCGATACCGATACTGTGTAACATCACATACTGTGATACCGTGTGTAACATCACATATCTGCTGTTGTAGAAGGACTGGACTGGACTTATTATTTTATTATGTATTATTATTATTATTATTATGTATTATTGGACTAAAAATTTAACTTGAACTGTTCCGTATTTATTTATTTCTTCTTATTCTATTTTCTTATTTTTCTTATCTCTCATGTATTGCCTTGGTTGTTTTATTTTGTGATTAAGTTCATTATGACATTTTTGCAGAGCTGCTGGAAATGTGAATTTCTCTTGGAGATTAATAAAGTATATATCTATGTATCTATCTATGTATCTATCTGTCTATCTATCCATCCATCCATCCATCCATCCATCTATCTTGCTATCTACCTATCTACCTATCTGCCTACCTACTTTTTTTCTGATACTGTCCAACTCTCAATTACCTCCTGCCATGGAATTAACACCGCCACCAGGAAGTGGGCTTGCAATGTATGTAAACAAGCTGTGGTGTCATCTTGGCCATGTGAACATTAAAATGTCCATCTATACAGCATTTTTTAAAAATCTGTTTTTATTTTCAGGAAAAAACCTGATACCGATATCTACCGATATCATATTTTTATATCACTATCGGGTTGATAATATTGGTGGGCCGATATTATCGGATGTCCCTAATAATTACTTTTGGAAAGGCTTTTTTGATACAGCTCCTGGATTGGAGTTCATTATTTGCAAATTCTGATTCCCCGATAATAAAGTAAAACAGTAAAGCAGAGACCCTTTTTTAAGATGAGCTTTAAAAAACTTACCACATGCACAATCGCCTTAAAATGCAGTAATGTTTTACAGATTTCTGCCAAATTTTGGTAAAATTCCAAACAATACAATCTTAGGAGTATTCATATTTTTAGGGGTCAATAGGAGCTATACGTTCTTTAGAGTTGAAAAGCAGTGAAAAGCATATCCTTCAATGCCTGGACTGGTGTATGAAAATTAACACCTGACACTTCCGCCCTGTTGCGTTGGAAGCATTTTTATGTCACGGTAGATGCTGGTGTGTCATGATGCATATAATTATCTGATTGCTTAATTCTGTCGCCGTTGGAATGTGCACACAGCTTTCCTCGGTTCTGTGTGAAATGCTGTGTGAAATGCACAAACATGAATGTGATATCTACTGTAAATACTGAGAACTGTGTAGTACAAAGTACCACATAGGGCCTCTGTAGGACTTGTTTAATTAATATTACTGTGATATATAGTATATTTTCTTACTCAGTTTCCTATTTTAATGAGGTCCATTACACATTATTGGATAACTGTTCAGCTCATAAAACCCTGTTCATTTACCACACACTTATCTTGAATTTACTCATCAAGCCCTGTATTGTAAGACCTCCCATCGATAGTATCATGAGCAAATTGTTTTTTATTCTTTTATTCTACCTGGCAATTAGAGCTACACAAATACATCTAAAACAAAGCGAAAAATTTGGATAGAACTTCGCATTATGACAGAAAATCCCCAAGGCAAAGTACAAACACTACAGTGGCTACATATCATGCTGTATTTTTTCCAACAGCAGTGGCTAATTTAACATCCTTTTTATTTACAAAAATAAATCTCAACCCAGATGCCAGCACATGATGTCATTAGAGAGATAATTACAATCGCATGCGCAACCTCAACTACAATACAAATAGCAAAAAATACATAAAAGTTCATATGCATTCGTAGAAATGTGTTATTTTTTTCAACACAATGTGACTTATTTTACTTTCAAAATGATCGCACCAGCAGCAGCGATGGGTAGGCTTCAAGGCTACAGTACATGTGGGGAAAGTTATTTAGATAAGGATGAAAAGATAAGATTTTATCAAGATGAGTCATGACCACTTTTACAGTAAGCCTCTGTGGGTCGCTCTCTTTGGGAGTGGCTAGTTTTGGTCATCGAGGTGAAGTTGGACAAAATTCAACTAGGCCTTCCTTGACCCCACCCAGTTCATCACAAGCATGACTGTAAAAATGGTTGACAATTTTTCAACCGCACTGTCTGCCTTGGTCATTTTGTGTCAGATAACATTCCAAATCGGCGTAGACGCGAATAAATAATTATTACAGTTTGAGGAAAATGAAAACTGTGTTGATCGGGAGCTGTGTCTGATGTTAAACAGATGTTAAACGGATCTGGGTTCATCACTGGTCTTTTTCACAGATCCCCTGAAAAGTTCTGGCACAGTAGTTAAGACATTCGGACAGACTGGCTGTCCAAGTAACACACAAAGAAAACCAAGCCAAAAAAAACACCAACAACAGATCACAGCACACAAATGATCTGAACCATAACCCTTGACTAGTCATGGCAAGAATAAATTATTGTGGTTACTCCCCTCAGATGATTTACATTAAGCTTGCTGATTTGGACTATAAGTAAGAGTTCAGTATAGTACCACTGGATTCCTGGAGAAACCTTACTTTGAAGCATGCTGTACTGCAATATTGCAATATTTGTACAACTAAAAGGATTAATAAGTCCTCTCTTTTTGTTCCAAACAGTAACACCTAACAATGGCACCACCTCACCACAAAGACTGCTGGGTTTTCAAAGTGCGGTGCAGTGAGCCCCCCTTCAGAGAATGTAATATACCCAGGGGCTCCACTTTTCCCCCAAAAAACATTTCTGGAGCGCATTTCATAGTGTTTTCCGCTCTCGCCCGGCTCTGTTTAACTGTTCACCATAGGAATGAAAAAGAAATACAATATTTGAAATGAATAAATTTCCGCACGGTGGCCTAGTGGTTAGTGTTGGCCACACAGTCAGGTGATCTGGAAGATATGGGTTCAAATGTCTGTTTGGGCATCTCTGTGTACAGTTTGCATTTTCTCTCATTTTCTACGGGTAGTCCGGCTTCTTCCCACATTCCAAAAATATGCATGTTAGGTTAATCGGATACTCTAAATCAGGGGTCACCAACGTTTTTCCTTGTGAGAGCTACTTTTACAAAAATGAAAATGGCCAAGAGCTACTCATTTTTGTAACATTTATTTTCAGAGCTTATTTTAAACCCAAACAAAGCGAATATGCTTGTTTTACCAGAACATGAAGAAAATGCTGGTGTCCACAACTCACATTTTGTATTTCAGAATGCATTTCTTTCTACTGTACTTTCATTATTAACTGAAGACCTGAATGAAAAGCAGGCTTGCGGCCACCTCATGTGGTCGTGGGGGGCTACCTGGTGCCCGCGGGCACCACGTTGGTGACCCCTGCTCTAAATTGTACATAATTGTACATACTTATGTTTGTCTACATGTGTGATTGTTTGGTGACTGGTCCAGGGTGTACCGCACCTCTCGCCCAAAGTTAGCTGGGATAGGCCCCCGACGACCCTCATGAAGACAAGCGGCATGGAAAATGAAATGAAAAAAATAAATACAACTTAAATACAGTAGTTAATTGTAAACTTCAGCAGCAGGTACAGTCATCATTACACACAAGCCTGGCCTAAGGCTGAATCCCAATTCCACCCTTTACTAATGGTGATGTTTTCTTTCACGTAACGCAGACCTAGTGGATGGACCATGCTTCATATTCCATGCGAGACTCGCCACTGTGTTCTTCAAAGCATTGTTAGAGCGTAACACACTTCACCTTCCGCGGAAAGATGATGCAAAACAATAGTTCCCCAAAGTGTATTGAGAAGAAAAACTAGATCAGTACAAAACCGGATCATAAGACGTATCATAGACACTATGCCATATTTCTGATTTTGAATTGGTGTCACTTTTGTTATTGTCTGAATTTTGACGAAACAACTGGAGAGATAGCACACAAATATTCCCAAGTTCACATTGAAGTTCACAATCAATGCAGACATCTGCTCATTTGCATATAGACTTCTTCGATTCACTTTTAGCTACATTGTTTGAGGACTACACTGCTTACGTTTAACAAGGTGTAACGTTTTATCAGAGGCTGGTCAAAGTACGTGTTTTGGATGCAGCAAAATGGTGCACAATGAGTTGTTATACTTTGGAAATCAAGGCAGCTGAACCTTAAATTGTGTTTTGACACTAAATCGGCTAATTAATCAATCAGGGGTTAGATATTTTGGACAACTGAAACTTTGCGGGAAGAGGCAAGCCCCCTTTTCTGTTCTAACATGGCTGTATCCCAATGCACAAAGCAAGGCCAATAAATGCTTGGATGAGTTTGACATGGAATACTCTTAATAAAATAATAATAAATTCAGCTGGGACAGCCCATATTGAACAAATCAGTCGATTAAACTGACCTACTGGTGACTGAGTATACATTACATGCTGATCTGATCTTGTCTATGTTGTCCGTTTCCTCACTGAAGCTGAAGGCTTTACTGGCCATATACTGTGTGTGTAATGACTGTATTTACTTATTTTAAATCGCCTCTGGAAGAGCAAAGGTGGTTTCCTGTATGCGAAGACATTTGATATGGCTTGATGGTAGTTGACTGTGGTCCAAGTTCCACATAGAACAGATGAAAAACCTCAGTATGGATACTTGATCCCTTTGCTGATCTGAGAGCATTGTGCACAGATTCCAGTGGTATGTGCCTTGTGTATAATACGTGTGTGTGTGTGTGTGTGTGTGTGTGCGTGTGTTTTATATAGATGCATATGTATTCATCTTCACCCCCACCCCAATTCAACTCGAGTCTGATCATTTCCAGACTCTCCCTGCGGTGTAGTGGTTTGGCCCCTAGTAGAGGCCCCACATCTTCTCTTCTCTCTTTTCTTCCCTCTCTTCTCCATGACCCTTTTCCATCCGCCGTCCTTTGTCTCTGCTTTCTCCCAATCCAGAAGTATTCACAAACACTAATTAACACGTCACTTTATGCACTTTTCCATTCGCACATTGTGGTCATTACTTCTTCCCTGTTTCTATCTTTCCTCCGCCTCCAGCAGCATCCCCCCTCCAGGCCTGCAGCACGCACATCACATTGTCATTCCTGACAAAAGTCGTGAGAAAGATGGTGGTTTTCCCTTCATCCACAGAGAACCATGTCGATAGTTAATGTAACTTGGATAACAGAGAAGTATACAATCCCAACGAAAAGATTTTGTCCAGTCTTTGCCTTGATATTGTAACTGTGGTAGTACTGATTATTAGTGATGGCACGGCAGTAGACAGTACAGTACAGTACAGTATGTTGATGTTATCCGTGAATGAGTCAATATTCTTTTAGTTGCACACAGGACAAGTCTCTGTTAAACTTGGGTAAAAATGAACTACGGTGCGTTTGTTGGGCTTGTGAAGTTCGTTACATCAAGTGTGAACGTTATCATTTAAACCCCCGTGAGCACCAAAAGCAAGCTGGGACCACTGGGACGTGGTCTTGGTCTGCTTTCAAGGAAACTCTGGTGAATGTGAACACTGCATGAATCAAAGACATGAACCTATGTTTAAAAAAAATCATGGGGAAATAATGATAAACAATGGTGCTCATTAAAACATACTTTATTCGTAGCATTTTTTAGCTTCATTAATTAAGTTTTTAGCTTTACATCACAGCTCAGCTGGTAAAAAAAATAGCACAATCAAAATGCAGCATTTTTGTTTGGAATATTAGAGTTTTGTCAAATAATACATCGACAAGTAATACGTTTTGTCAAGCATTATAAGTACTAACGCTCAGTAGTTTCTACATTTTAGTGTCAATTAGCACCACTAAGCACTACTTTGAACATTACAGTAGCACAGAGTCTTCTGCTAGGACACCCCAAGAAATGCTGGACTGCATGTTCGCCTACATTCTCTGTTTACCATGAAGCTATGTGCACTGCATGTTTGTATGTTTGTGTTGGGCCTCTTTGTATGTTTGTATGCATACAGGGAGTGGTTCTTCACCTTATGTGCTGCTCCCAAGTGATTTATTAGCTGTGAGTTGGGTGAAGGAGAAGGCTTACATCATCTGTTATGAACCCAGAATGTTGGGTTAACAATTTATAGCCATCTGTTCTGTATTCATAATAGTTTTACGTGTACAGCTATCAAACGTTTTTTAAACAAACTGAATCTTCCGAAACGTTCCTTGTGCCTGCGCATAGGCATAAAGTTTGACGCTGACTGCTGGAAAAATGGAGTCTGTTTAATAGAATGAGACACAAAGCAGGCAGTGACACTTTACTTGGTGCATAAAACATGTCTATCTGTGAGACAAACTCTGAGGGATAACATATGCACTCAACACTCACAAAGACAAGACTGTTTGCACCACAGGAACCGATTCTTGGCTACGTCATGGCAGCAGCAACAACCACCTTTGGTCAGGAATGAGAGACACAGGGAAGTGCAAGAGGAAGTAAACGGTTCTAGGGAAGACTGAAATATAGACAAACACTTGTTTGTTTTTAGGACATCCAAAATGGCCAAAAAAAATGAATAACTGACATACACATTCTGCCTTTGGACCATTCAGAATTCACCAAATGCTACACGCTCACACACTTCCAACCGAAGAGGAAGCTGTTGCACAACAGTTTGAATGTGTGTGTGCCTGAGTGTTTACTTTTGAATATGAGGTGAATAGTGGCGACTATTGAGAGGACCTGAGACATCCTGCCAGGTCTTAAAACTGCTAAGTCCATGTAGGAGAGGCAAGATGAAAACAGGCTCTAAATGGCCCAAAAGGGACTCAATGGAGTCTCTGCAGGTGTGCGCTTGAATGGGGAAACTCCCAGTTTGATCTTGGGATGTGTTTGCAAGAATTATGAACATGAGGTTTGGAAAAGCAATACACTTGCTGAATCAGTCTCCTCCTGGAATGCTGGGCAAGCGTGAAGCACTTTTTAATCAATACCCACAATCTGTCAAAAGAAAAGAATGAGGTTGATGTTTGTTTCCCAACAAGTGAGTCACGCGTCAGATGTGACTCAAAAGGCAAAGCGGGTGATAAATGTGTATTTTATTTGGCTGCTTGCTTTGAGCGCAGACAGAGGAATGAACAGACTTAAATGCAATTAAATCAAACACATGTGGTTGAATGAATTTCTAATAGCAACCAGTCAAAACACTAAATGTAATCATCTCGGAAGAATTAAGGCATAGAAAAGGCTCATCTTTCCATTGTCTTCTACAATGCGCACACACACACACACACACACACACACACACACACACACACATACACACACAGTCACACTGACGACACAGTCACACTGACGTACACCTTGGGTGGTGTGTACAAATCATATGACTCACAGTGGCTAGAAATTCTTTTCGTCTGAGTGTCTATTTGTTGTCATTTCTGGCAATGTCTCCAAGCTTGTCTGCTTCTCCTGCTCAGGCCAACACACATCTGGCTTTTGAGAGGAAGAGAAACAGCCTGGAGCCTAATCCTGTTGTTGGTTTTCAGTGTCACTTTACCAAGCCCGGTACCTCTGTCCACCTTTTGTTTCATGCAATGTTCACCCCGTCTTTTTCCCAAAAGATTGTCTTTGGCCTAATTTGTTTTCATCTTTCTCTACCTCTCTTTTCTATCTACACTTCCTCCCCTCCCATTCCTGTCTTCTTCTCTTGCATGTTCTGAAAGTAAGAAGTTCCTTTTCAGTTTGTCCCTTGTAAAAAAAAAAAAAAAAAACCACAACTAAACCATTTGTACAAAAGTAGTGAGATACTGCTCCTAATTTAATTATTGAATTAATCAGGAGTTGGACGAATCCCCTTAATTCCCGGTTAATCTTAATTCTTCCACTTCTTGGTTAATTATGTTTCCAAATGTGCGGGAACAGTTTGGGGACGACCCTTTTCTGTTCGAGCATGACTCTGTTCCAGTGCACAAAGCTTGGATGAGTTTGCTATAGCACAACTTGTGAGTCCTGACCTCAACCCCATCTTTGGGATGAACCAGAATAGAGAGCAGCAGTCACAGCATCAATGACCGCTGACCTCACAAAATTCCCCACTCATTCGGATTCACAGAATCTTGTGGCAAGTCTTCCAAGAGGAGTGACAGCTCTTATAGCAGCTACTTGAGTAGCAAAGACGAGCCTAGCTCCATATTTGTGTATGCAGTTTTATTTCCTGCACCAATACTTCTGTCTATATGTGATGCGCTCAACCTGCAAACTGACCAGGGCTTGAACCCGCATCCCTAAAACTGCTAAATGAGAGTTAAGTTGAGCAGCACTAGGCAACGAGCTAAAAGCCAGCGCTGTCAACTCATTGTCCAGCACAGCTGGGAGTGAAGTTTACCAGCATATTATGGCACAGCCACACCAGCTGGCGTCCGTTACACATTTAATGTATCCTGCACTTTATAGTGAATCACATCCCAACTCTGCTTTTTGCTCATCGTCTCCATTTCCATCACCACCATCTTACTTGCATGTATTTGATTTTGAAAATAAATATACAGCTATATGATCAGCAATTTGAATAGAATATAAATAAATAGATAAAACTGTAATACTCACTGTATGGAAGTTCCAGACCCGCTTAAAGGAGAGCCTCTTCCTCAAGCTCATCCTGGTGACTACTGACTGACTTCAGCTACATCTTGCTCACGAAAACACACATCAGACTCACACTCACGCACAGATACATGCTCTGACACCCACTGAGCGTCTTCTGGTGCTATTTAGGACAGGAAACCCATGCAGACAGCTGACATGGATGAAGTGGGGGCTGTGCACATCTGTCACACACATGCAGAGCACATTATAAGCTAAAGCTGAAGGAATTAAAGCCAACTCCTTGCAAACACACTAGTTTTCTCTTATTACATCTTAACTACTGGTTGCACACACACACACACGCACACACACACACACGCACACACTAAAACACTGACTAGGAAGTTCCATTCTCGAGCAAGTCTTCCACACACACAAATGGGCTGTTTCCATAGAGACACGCCCCCTTATGGCAGTGGGAGCTGAGGAGGGGGAGGGACCAAAGGTCAGTCTGCCAATCATGTTCCAGCACAGCCCTCTCCTCTCCCGGCTCTTCCTACAACCTCCCATTTTAAATCACTCCAAAACTGTCTTCCAATCCCCCAAAAAAGTTACTCATTAACCGCTGTGTGTGTTTAATTTTGGATTTAATGGAAAAAATTGCTAAAAGGTCAACGGAGAGTAACAAAAGAACTTTAGAGGCCAGAGATCCAACATCAGCGCACACACACACACACACACACACACACACAGAGTCTGTCACCCTCTCATACACAAAGGCTGCAATTGAATATGTGAACACGGCCTAAAACCTACACCTCACTCCCTAATTTCCTGTTATGGTTAAAATAGTTTCTAGGTGTGATGTGGCTGCTATAAGAGAATGTGTCGTTACAAGCACAGCCATAAATTTGAAGTTCCCATCAATATGCCATCCACAACATCGTCCTGACACACCAATAAACAGTCTCTGAAGACGTATTTTACAGACACTGTGCCAGGTGCTCCAAATAACCAAAAGCATCCAAAAGGTGATGCACACTAATGCTCTTTTCAGCATCGCCAGCTTTTCAATTTCTGAAGCTAGGACACTGTGGCATGCTATTGATGAAGTTAACCTTCCACATCCCTGTATCATAGCAACATCAGGGATGGCTGCAGCATGCAGCCCACACCACTGCCACCGCCCCTTGCACACAGAGGCGAAGCACACTGCCACAGGCACATGGCACATGCTTCTAGTGATACAGAAAGGACCACCTCGCCCCTCGTCATTATATACCCCCACATGGCTGGGGTATTACAGTTGAAACTGGTTAAATTCACATCCTGATGAGACAACAAGGTTGCTCAATTGCATCGCAAGGTTGAATAGGAGCCAATAGGTGGTCATTATTGCCCGCTTGTGTACATTTTGTGGTTAGTGTACAATATGGCACACATCCGGTCGTGTTATCAATACAGCGCGTGGGTCCAACTGTGTTTGTGATGCATCTTTATCACAAAACATCCCTGTTAGCAGCTTGCTGTTAGCATGCAAACCGGAACCGGGAGTCATTGGCTGTGCCCAATTTAAGGTTCTGCAGCCGACAAGGCCAGTAGCCTACCTGGTCGACTAGCGGCAGACGTTCGGAGGTTCCTCTTCACAGGCCTTGTGAATTTAGACAGCCTAGCCTTGCTCACACTCCCTGGTCGTGTCACGTGTTCTCATGTTTACCCTGACGTCATGACGGGATGATATCTGCACTTCCATTACAAAATGACAGCGAAAAAATAACTTAAGTGAAGGAGAACGCACAAAATGTGAAATTCTAGAAGTAAAATTATTCGTTTTTTAAATGGAGGTTCTGCCTCGGCACATTTATTTCTTGCTCAGAGCTAAAGCTGATATATAAAACAATAATAACATTAATAACTAGTTGATTTATTTATTACTTTTTGGCTAATTTGTTCATTTTTTCAGCACTCTGATCACCACATTATTTTTGAAATGAGCATATAAGGATCAATTGAATACCTCGACTATACTTGCATCATATTTATAAGTTTTATATATGCATTATTTGATCACACATGTGACTTGATGTAATAAAACAATGTATCATCGGGAAGCCAAAGCAGAAGAAGGTTCGGAGGCCATCAGTGATGTTCCATGGTGGGACCACATGTCTGGCTGTCCTGGAGCTCCATCCTGATCATGATTGATTATTAGTGGTTTAAAGCTATACTATTCTATTTGTGTTCTTTCTAAAGTTTATGGTGGAGGTCTTTTGTGTTTACATTATTGAGAAAGAGTATTTTCTTTGAAAAGGGGTAGTTACACGCCCGTGTAGATCATCCTTGCAGACCCACTTGGTGGATGATGTTGAGGACAATGCACTGTAAGTAAGTAGAACAAACTTTTTTTTTTTTTTTTAAAGTTCATCTCACTCTTGTACCAAGTAAAACGTAACACATCTGTTGCGGTCAACTATAACTACTAAGTTCCATTTACTTGTTTTTTCAAGGTAATTGGTTTGCATGCTTTTTTTAAGTAAGGTTAACTAATGGATTTTACAGTGTGGAGACATGCACCCGTCCACATGATGTCCAAGTGACAGACACAAGACATCTTTGTTGATGGAACACATACAGCAACAGCATGCAGTCACACTCAGACAATATTTGAAATACATGTTTAATAATAGTCATTTTATTTTCATTCATGTCTAAAATGTAGCAGAATACAGTAAATCAATTGTAAGGAAGAATATCCTCCCTATTTCTGAATTTTTGCAATTAATACAGCAGATGAAAATCTCAAGAATAGTAGTTTCAGCACAATATTCATTCATTTACACGTTAAACACTAAAAACATCATTTTGTTTGCCAAATTCCGGATTGTTCCAGACTGCGACATAACGGTTGCATTTTGCGACTAAAGTATGAGACATTGCGAGTAAATTTTTCATCTACTCGTGCATGTGCGACCGGATAAAAGTATGTATCCTGTATTGAGTTGACACTTATTACCGTGAGAATGAAAACTAGCCTGTGAAATGTCAATTGACGACAGCTTGTCACCGTCGAAGCCTCCCGATGCCAGTGTTTGTGATCGCTCATGTTTGACTCGCATTGAAGTTTGACTATGCCACAATCTTTGTTTACGCATTTTGCCTGGCTCCACTGTCTCTCTTAATCTGTGGTTCACGGATCCCAAATGTGACTTCATTTTTTTTAACCACAGTGATGTTTTGTCTTTAAAACAAACAAGCAATGCAGTTCATTCAGAGCTCGTTTTTGTCCCACAGGGAAGTTAAGATGTCTGCCATGTTCATGGGGTACATGCTAACTTACTTTTTTAAAGTGTCACTTAACAACTTAGCACTCTTATCAATTATATATAATTATAATTATGTCTTGTCTTCAAAACACTAGTTGTGTTTCTAATTTGTTCAACATAAACACGTAGTATGTCCAGCTTTAAAATAGTGACGCTATCACGGGATCTTAACAGGTAGCTCGTGAACTACTAATAGCTCACCGTCTGATCAGTTGAGTAGCTCACCAAAGAATATTTGCTTCAAATCTTAGCATTTATTATAACTGCTCATTTCAGACGTGATGCCTGTATCTAATGGCAAATGACCACAAAATAGCATGAAGACAGTGAGAACACTGTTAGAGTGGAGATGTGCTTTGTAAATAAAGTACATTCAAATGTTGGCAGTCACATAAAAAACAAATAGCGCACCTCTACTTTCCTTATGTCAAAGTAGCTTTAATAGTAGCTTTAATAGCTTTAATAGTGCTGGATAGTGTTGGATACACCTGTGCTATCATAAACCTGGACACGGAATTTATATTCTTATATTAAGCAGGACAGATTTCTATAAGAAATATATTTAAATTGTTATTTTATTCTGTTAATTGTGTTATTTTTAGCTAAAAATATATCATGAAACAATTAACTTCCCATGTATTTGCATTACTCTAAAACAGGCATCAAATTAAATTCAGGTTTGTGTCAAATACTACATTTCTTTCACACAATAAAGGCACAAAAAAACACTCGGGTTGGTTGGCCCTGCAAACAAAGCGGCTTTTATTTATTTTTCCAGACGTTGTCAACCTCACCAGTTAATTAGCCAATTTAATTTTTTTATTTTTGAATTTTTCTTCGCTGCTGACAAACCTGTGCTCCAGACTTCAGCCCGGTAGTTGACAGTAATGCACAAATGAGCTAGTTTGCCAACCCACACTCCTAAAGAGGACGAAAGAAGACAAAAACCAAAGAAATTGGGCGTTATTGGAGTTATAACGCATATGATGCCACCAATGAGGTCTTCCAGAAGCTACGGACAGAAACAGGTTGGATAGAGAAGACAGTTGTCATTTATTGTTTGAGTATTTATCAGTAATACGGTGAAAACGAGAGTCAATTTGCAAGTCAATTTTGGGGCGCGCCCTGAAAAGTTCTGTTTGCGCTCCTAAAATTTTAAGTTAGAGGCCACTATGCTCCTAGTAAAAAAAGTGAGCTTCGAGCCCTGAACTATCATCTGAACTTGTACATACTCAATAGTTTTTATTGTCCGTTTACTGCATGTGCTTGTGAGCCCGTGCATTTCCTCCAAGACTGCTCTAAAGACAGAAAGAAGACAGATGTAAACACAAGATCAGATTAACAGAAGCACAAACATTCATTAAGTTGACACACAGAATTTCCCAATAAAACAAGTACGTGATGTACACAAACATAAATAATTACTTCTTGTTTTATGTACATGTCTTTACATAATCACGGTAGTAAGATCAAAGTCAACCATTCAAAGTCGCAGAAGGATTTAAGACTTCGCATCCAAAAGCTCCACACATCAAACGGTCAGCTTGCACAAATAAATCAATAATTACAACTTACAATTACAACAAATCAATACTGATCAATATTTTTTAAGGGGTGGACGGAAGCGCGCAAAGAATGATGGGCCACGAAGGATGGGCCACAGAGGATGGTCTGAATGCAGACTTCCATTCAGTGGAGAAGGAGGACACATTTGTCAGCCGCATTTGGTGGAGCCTTTGCGGACTTTCTAATTTGGACAGCCTTTGTACGGCACAATGACGTCATACAGCCCAGCAGGATGCCAACCCCAGATTTAGACATAGCTCTTGTCCCCGGCTCTGTCGCTCATCTATGACATCATCAGCGCTTGACGGTGTAGTTCTTTGCTAACTAGCACAGTTACTCCACAGGTCTCTTTCTTTTCACGGCTGCAAAGTACCCACAATGGAGCCAAAGAAATTTGCAAGTGCGAGCACAAATAAGATTTAAAGACAGATACAAAACACAAAGGTGGTGTTCGTGTGGATCTCTCCCGTCTTTCTGCTTGCCCCATCGCCGTCTTTGTCAACAAAGGTCTTCAATCAAGCTAAAAGCAACATTATAAATGTTTATTTATCCCTTCCAATTATCATTTGCATGCATTTTTTTATAGCAAAACTACAAAAAAGTGTGTCATGTTAACATTTTGGAGTGTCCGTAATGAATTAATTGGATTTGCATTGTTTCTTATGGGAAAAATGTATTTGGTTAGCGTATGTATTAGTTTGAGTCGGACCTTTCGGAACGGATTACTGACGCTAACAGAGGTTCCACTGTAATTGTCATGAAACATTAACACATTAATAACCACCTGACAAAAACATTATTGTTGCACAGATTAATTTATCATCTTTAAATGCTGGGATTAAATAGTGTGAAGACATGCATGAGTAAAGTACCGCCTGATTGGTCAATTCAGTTTGTATCAAGACATTCATTGGCTATAAAAGTAGCACTTTTTGAATGTTAAATAGCATTGAATCTGTGCTGACCCAATACACCTCCAGTCTTAAATATAGTTTTGATTATTTCTTTTCTTTTTCTGTATGGCAGTCACAGAATCAACACAACTTAATATTGCCCTCTGCTGTGCGAAACGCGGTACGGCAGGACAGAAAGCTCAGGTTCCTAAGTTTATTTGCACTTGATGTTGATCACTTGATGCATAAAAAGTCAGGCATTATCCAGCATTATTAGATATGCAGCCTTATTAAAAAAAATAAAGGAAGCGGTGATTAGAAAAGACAACCGAGCCTCACTGTTAAAACACCCGTCGACAATTTTGACAAGATAAGAACAAAATGAATGTACTAATGTCTTGTTTCCTTGAAAGCCCACTTATGTAACAGTATCGGATCGCTATTAAAGATAACACATACTGCTACTTAGTGTTCAATTTAAAATTGGCTAGTTTATGGCTATGCATGTCATTGTAATTTAAGCAAAAAGGCAGATGCATCAATCACTAGCAGAGCAAAATGTTGCGAGGCACATTTTTTAATGTATTCTTCCCTTCCGCGCAAAATGAACACACAGTGCAGCGACTGAATTATCACATGGCTACATTTCTATCTGCATCCATCTGGTACTTGGAGGGAGACAAAAAAAATAGGCACTTGTGTTGATGTGAAAGTAGAGCTACGTCTGATGTTGTGCCTGCCCTCCTGAGGTGTTTCATGTACAGGAGCAGTGTTGACTCATCATCTGATTTGCCTTCATCAACAGACTCTGGGTCCCAGGGGAAATCACGAGGAGCACACACAGAAGTAATGTGTGTGCTTGTCGTTTATCTGTGGGCATCCTATTGTGTGATTGTTCCATTTTTACAGGATATGAATTGGGTTTTTATAATGCCTACGTGTGGATGGAAGCGGGTTGGGGGTTGCGGCCTGTTGCATGCATGCCCTGTGCCAGAGGCACGAGAGCTTCTGTTTTCTCATTGCTGTGTTTAGTAAGATAATTTTCTGTGCTAAAAACACACGCCATGACATGACATGGCAGACAATCTCATCTTACCTGCAATCAAAAAATGAACATGTTCTTTCTTGTTGCCAACGTGAATAGACTAAAGCCAGATATCAACAGGTTTCCCTTTGATGAAACGTCAACAAAAACTGCATGATGATTGGTTTTGCACTGGTCACATGACCAGCCATTCCAGAGATGGGCAGTGCAACTAAACTTTCAGTACATTCAATGCATTTTAGCCTCAGTGAACACAGACTAGATCGAACTGACACATACCAAAAATTGAAGTCAACCTGGGCGGATGAGATATTGAATTGTGCCAGTGATATTCATGCTTTCATTCTATGTGACTGTACCTTATTGGATCAGACACACATGTCCACACAGACATACACAGAAACGGTTACTCACTGGTTCAGAGGTTGTTTCTGAATCCACACTCAAAGTTTGCTGCTCCATGAAGAAAGAGTAATCCTCAACACTACAAAAGACACCTCGCCACGGTGCACATTGTCTTCAGCTGAATGTGTGTGTGTGTGTGTGTGTGTGTGTGTGTGTGTGTGTGTGTGTGTCTGCAGTCAGAAAAGCTTGACGGCTTTTAAATGTCCAGACCACTCCAGAATGTCGCTATCACTAGATTCCCTTTCCAACTTGCGCGTTCTCATCTCCCCTCCTCTTCTTGCTCCTCCTCGCTCTATCGTCTCCCTCGCCCTCCCTCTCTGCGCTCACCCTCCTCTTTCTCTGCATTGCCACCCACCCTTGTGTGATTTCTATTCCACCCACACTGTGTGAGAGGCACGCACATACACACTAATCAGATGAATTTGGAGGCACGGCTATAGAGGGAGACCCCCATCTTGAGAGAACACACATACACCCACATGTAGGATCAGCTTTGGTGAATGCCTCACCCTCAGTGCCCTCCTCTGTCATCTCATTAGTATGCCCCATACACAAGTGACATTCATGACAGAGGGAGCAGGGGAGGGAGGTTTTGATGGACTGAGTTTGATCTCTCTTGGTGGACTGAATAATGGACAAAGACGTTCACTCAAACAGTCGAGTGGACAGCACAGGTTGCTAGACGATTAGAACAACAGGTAGTTCCTTTTGAGTAGCTCAACAAAGGGTCAAAGAATATGAGCATAAATTATCTTACTGTTTTTCGAACTGTTCAATTTAAACATCATTTCTTTTTTGTAATGACAAATTATGACAAAATAGCAAACAATGACTGTTTCAGTGGAATTCAGCTGTGTTAAAGAAGCACAATTAAATGTACAGTAGCCCATCATAAATAAAAGCCAAGTACTGTATGTCACCCCTCCTTTCGTTTTGTCTGAGCAGCTCTAATAGTGATGAAAGTTGGAGACCCCTAGTTAGAAAATACAGTAGCTGCATTCCACAACATGCCTTGACACATACTGGTGATACTCACTCACACACACCAACACACACACACACCCTTTCCAACCTGCCCTTTCACTACATGGCACAGGGAGGGGCCATGGGGTAAGGAAAGTGGGTGAAGAACCACTTCACTCAAAGTGATAAACAATCACAAGAGTACTTTAAACAAAACAAACAAACAAAAAAACCTATGGTTGATCAGTCAAATCACAAAAACACAATGTAGTAATTGTTCCACAAATAGCAAAGGAAAAACACACTGACCTTTGGAAAGTGTTATTTGCTGTACACCAACACAATTACACTACATGGGAACATGGATGTAATAAGAAAATACTTGTGTTGGTTACTTAATGCTTGTTTTATTATTTTAACTTTAATTACTGTATTAGTAGTAGTAATAATAGCAAGAGTAATGTAGTAATACTAATAGTAGCAACAGTATATATATAGTATAGTATATACAGTATAGTAGAACAGCACTATTGGATGATTTGGAAGGTGCCTCTAAATAAATGTATTGTTAATATTGTTATTGTAATTATTGTTCAAACCTTTATGAGCAGCATGATGGCATATCACAACATTGAGTGTTCCAAGCGACTTTAAAATATTATGTTGAGGCAACTTTGCCGCAGGCCACACAAGCAAATGTCAACCTCATGTTGGTGGGTTAGCCATAAAAAACAAGTCAGATAGGAGCTTCATTTGTCTACTAAATAGGCTAGCTTTAGGGACAAGTAATAAAGTAGATGCATCTCACAAAAACACAAAAATTATCCATATACACGAGTGGCTCTCAATTATTTGGAAATGTAACAAAATGGAGCGCAGTGAAGCATACAAGCGTATTCAACGGTCAAACTGCATGCTGAGCATGACAAATTTATACATGTTGGCAGGTCTGCACTATTATTGCAAGTCCTCCCAGACAGTTCACCACACCCCCCAGGGGGCCCATCCCACTATTTGAGAAGCACTGACATACACTAATATTTACCTGCAATAAATGATTAATTAAATTAATAATGAATTCATTAATTACATGCAAATAATTGGTGAAAATCCCTGGCGGGCTGCTCAAGCCTGTTTCCATAAGTACAGTAGGTTCTGACACAAGCAGTCATCGCTCACACGTGGATGTTTCTCAATGCCCGTCAAACGTGATTATCATGAGATTCTCTCAGTCGCTCCATTTCTACTTGTGTGCACAACAACTGACAACCACACAGTATGTCTTGGAGTAACTTCAACTTTTAGAGCCCCCATTTGCTGTTCTTACATTTACCCAGTGTTACAACTTTAATTTTTGCCCAGAGGTCTAGGGACACAAAAAAATTTGTTTTGATTGTTGTTTTTTGAGTAGACTATTCCTCTGTTGTATCATGGCTTCTTGCCATAGGATCATGGAAGGAACATGTATTTTTGGGATGAGTAGCACAACTGAGTATGTGCGCTGCTCCCATGTAAAATGTACCATATCCTCACTGCCGATGCCATATACTGTAGCTTATGCTGCTGTTGCTAGAGACTGTTGTTTGAGCTTCCAGTACCCCCATCTGCACTGGAACCTATGTCCAGCAAAGAGTCCCAATTCTGCCCACAGAGGTAAGATCAAAGTATCAGCAAGTACTGTGCTGATTGCTGACGCTTTTGTTGTAGGCAGTGTGATGGTGTGCGGAGGCATCTCCAATACTAGAAAATTGAGGCTTGTCATCATTGAAGGCAATGTTAGTACTAGGCCTGACAAGATAATCAATAAATCGTTTAACCGCATGATAAATAAAAACAAACTCGATAATTTTGTCGGCCTCGATATATTGACGTGTGCATGCGTGTTTGATTTCCTCCTCTCTCTCTCTACCAAACAGGTCATCGTGACGAGAAGGAACATTTGTGTGGGGAAGTATTTCCCCGGCAGACCGCTCAATCGTGGTGGCATGTCATCACAAACACTAACACTAACCCCCATCCCGAACTAAACATGTTACGGTAGCCTGAAACACCGGTGAGAGTTGGCAGAAAAACTCCTTTTACGGAGCGTGAATGGAAGCTAGCTGGGTTAGCTTAGTTTAGCAGAGCATGCTAGTGCGGCTGTGTGTGTGCGACTGAGGCTGTACGAGTGTGTTTACGCCCTGTTGTCTTTTACCGTCTGTTAATGTAAGCCCGCAGACAATGTGCAAGTTTTCAGTGAAATAAGGCGAGATGCACATTTATTCTTGCTCGCAGGCCCGTCAACAGATATTCTCAAGACACACAATACACTTCCGGTCTTCAAAATAAGAGCGCCGCATCCTGTGTAATTGTGCAGACAAAATAAGGGTGTCATAAAAAAAATAGTGAGAGTCCATTTTATTTTCATTGGGGTTTTGTCTTTTTTTGTTTGTATAATTTATAATGTTTGTTAAATTTATTTTTTTATTTTATTTTATTTTATTTTTTTTGTAGGGCAATTATCGTCCAGCAAAATGTGTTATTGTGACAGGCCTAGTCAGTTCGTAAAGATACCATCATGAGATTCTGCAACCAATGCAAAAACCATATCTCCACAGTCGCCAGATGACAGTCACAGTCAAAGAGTGGCGCTTATCAGAGGCGACCTGCAGAACGTCCCGGCCTCAACCCTATTGAACACTTGTGGGATCAGCTTATTTGTCCCAGAGCAGAAAATGTGACCAACACAACCATGTTGGCTGACTCCTGGTTGAGGAGTGGAACACCACCCCACAGCAGCGTGTGACCAGGCTCGTCACCAGCATGAGATGTGTCAGGCTGTTGTGGCGGTGTGTGGTTTTTCACAAGCTACTGAGGCTAAATGTTTGTCCCGCCGTTTCCTATACCACTTGTCCTCATTAGGTCACCAAGTGAGAATGAGGATACACATTGAATTGTTTGCCAGACAATCGCAGGGTACAAACAACCTTTTACACTTACATTCAACTCTCCAATTAGCCTAACATGCATGCTTTTGGGATGTAAAAGGAATCCGCAGTACTTGGACAAAACAACATCTCTGAGAGTCAAACCCAAATCTCCTGACTGTGAGGCGGACGTTAACCACAACAGCACCAAACTGCCGTTTGTTAAGTAAATGAATAAATTGTGTAACCCCTGAGTTATATTAATAACCCTTTTTCACATGTACGTTACACTTTGGTCTAAATACAATGCTTTGTAATCTTACCAGTAATACTATTCATATTACACTGACTGTATTATTTATGTTTTACATGTAAACATTTTTGGCTTTACACACAAGTGTTTAATTGTGTCCTCTAGTTTTAAAACAGGCATATTAATTGTGATTGTCGTTGAAAGCAATTATTACTATCGCCAGTAAATGCATCCATCTCACTGGTCAGTCAAGGGCAATATCAAGTTTGTGCAAGTTGACTGGCAGTGATCGATTGGGGGGCGGGAGTTATAGGTTAGGAATACAGTACATGCTTTCTCTCTCTCCGGCCAGCAGCCGACCACAAAGCAACGAAGAGCTACCTTGCTGCCGGTTGTGCTTTGCTAAGCTAACCTAAGCTAACTAGCCAAAGCTTTATAACTTTTTCTGGGACCTTTCCTTGGACTTTGGACCCAAAATGCAGGATTTCTCTTGCCAAGGAGTTTGGTTGGACCACATTCACTGAGGACAGCTGAGGGAAGTGCTTGTTCCGGAGCAGGAGCTACATAGCTTTCATGCATTTCCAAGGACTGGCAATAACTTAACGAGAAAAAAAATATGAGCCGCAGGTGTCCACATTATAACATGGGACATTTTCACATAAAGACATACTATAAACCTTGCAATCCTACCAACACGCGGTGTTCCCATTGTCACTCACTCATAACTCTGCTAAGTAAGACATGTCCAAGCAGAAGCTGTAGTAATTCTAGACTTGATCAAACTTACTTAAGATTTGTCAGATCAAAACACGATCGCTTCATAGGACTTTAAAACGTCATATTAGCATCCATCTCACTACTCCAACTCACTACTTCCTGAATCGGCACTCTAAGCATCATGGGAACTGTAGTTCTTACAGCCATAAATTAGCCAGAAATCACGGTTTAAGCCGCAGGGTTCAAGGCATGTGAAAAAAGTGGCATCTTATAGCCCAGAATTTATACCCCGCCTAGAAGGTGGGTTAGCGTCAGCTATAGTTGCTGATATATAAACTGTATATATTGCACTGCTGATTTTACTGTGCGCTTATCTGCTCTGTTTAGGGAGCATTGCCCCTGTTTATACTGCTGACCAGTGCAGGTCAACAACTGGCTAATTGTTCTAATTAAACCCCTTTTGCCTCATCATTGTGATCTAGATTCAAATTTTCATTAAACTAGGCTCCAGCATACCCCCACGACCCTACTGAGGATAAGCGGCAGAGAAAATGGATGGATTGATGGATCTGCATTATACCTAAAGTCTCATTACACGATAAGTAGTCACGCACTCTATACTCACTATAGACACCTTTTCACCGTCATAGTCATTCACACTTGGTGTATTAGGAGTACCAACCTAATTTGTGCCCTTAAATTGTCACAAACACGCTCGCAAATGGTGACGTTTCTTGCATGTAACATGGAGCCGGTGGATGAACCCCCGCTTCAAACTCTGTGTGAGACTCCATGCTGTTCTTTAAAACATTAGTTAGTTAGCATTGCAGTAACACACTTCACTTTCCACTGAAGCATGACGTAAAATTGAATCGGTGTCACTTTCGTTATTGTCTGAATTTTGACGAAGAACTGGAGAAATAACAGGAAAAGGCTCTGAAGTTCACATTGTGTGTCAATGCAGACGTCAGCTAATTTGCATATAGTCTTCGTCAATTCCATTTTAGTTGTTAAACAAGCAACAAGCATAATATTAATTGACTGTTTGGATTTTAATTATGGTTGTTTCAGTAGAGCAGTGAGTGTGTATTACTTACGCACAAAATATTCCAGCACATTGTGTTTTGTGGCCCACGAAAGCCTGGAAATAATGCAAGTCAAATTTCTTTTCTCTCAGTTTTTGAAAATTTGTACTGCCTGTAATTGGAGTTTTTAACGCTCTTTAGCGCGCAGCGGTCTCACTCCACTCCACCTTAATGACTGTTGTTTTGCACTACAAATGAGTGAAACCAGTCTTGGTTTGGGCATGCCTCAACCTGATAGTATTTGAGCATGAACTTAGTTAGCTGTGCTGGTCACGTTTGCGACGGGCACGCGTTTTGTCGAAGTTTAGTCAAAGTACATGTTACTGCTGCAGCAAAAGGTATTTGTTTATATTTTAGAAATCGCAGCAGCTGAAACGTAAGCTCCACTGTTTTGTATTATTTCTTTCATCGTCTTTGTAACTCACTTTTGCATGTCACCAAATGGCGATGCGCAAACAGGCTGAAATAGAAATCAGTTTGTGTTTTATACACAACAGACCCGAAGAAAATATTCAACAGTTTCCTCCGTTTATTGAATGTGTTTGCAGGATATCTTAATTTGGTTATAGCTGCAGATCACTGTAGTCTGTGCGTCATGCCCCTCGAAGTGGCGGCACCCTCTCGGGGTGTAAGTAAACAAATCTGGGTGCTTTTCACACGCGTTAAAGCTGAACCTTTTCATCAAGAACGAAGGAAAAAACATTCAATGTGTTCAAATGGTGGTGATTTTTCATTTGGTGCAAGTAGAGTAGTGCCCCACCTGATCTTGCAAATGGCGCTGTCGTGAAAAAGCTTTCATTGCAAAGTCAACATATAGAAATCAACTTGTCTTATTATCTTCATGGCGCTGTGCTGAGTATGTAGTGTGTTTGACTTTCACCTTCCTGACTTCCTTTCTTTATTGGGAAGAGAACCTTGTGCCGCAAGTTGCCAAGGGAACAGCCTCGTAGGCATGTACAGTAGCACTGACACAGAATTAATATGTCATTGTGGCTTTTAATTTGTCACCTGATAAGTATAACGTTAAACGTCACAGCTCTGGGGGCTCTTTTGCCCCTTTTCTCTCTTTAAAAAGAAAATTCTGCTTAAAAAGTGTTATTAAAAACCATGTATAGTCACCAAATTCAATTAGTCCGTAAAACTACTCGCCCAAAGGCAGCTTGGCACCAGAGAAGTCTTAAGTCTTCACATTCAACTTTTTTCACTCGATACAGAAAACTAAGCTCTCTGCATACAAGTTGTGTTTCCCACCAGCACAAGAACGCCAAGTGGCCCTGCACCTATCATTACATTGGAGTTTGTGGGGGGAAAATATCAGCAATCAGCCTTACAATCAGCCTATTGTGCGCATTGTCTGGTACTTACATTTGTGCATCCAACCCTTCATTTTTTATCTTTTTGCCTGCTTTCATTTGTGAATCTTGCTGGTAGACAACTTAAAGAGCTCGGACCAATTGCACCACAATCCCCTTGCACTTTTTGTACACGGCCGTCAAGTACCACTCGACAATTGCTTGTGTGTGCCAGTGGCCTTTCAAATGATTAATTCCATTAGCTGCTCCACAATAGCATTGAAATCACATACAGGATTGTTATTTGCACTGACAGTTAAATACACTCACTGGACACTTCATTAGGCACAATCAAATGAGGTACAATACAAGCATTTGCAAAGATAAAAATGCTTAGTTTTGATTGATACTGTGAGGGAAGTATTCATTCAACAAGGTGTTTATTTTTGCAGATGTAATTTAACGTGGTATACAATTGCACTACATCACAGAGCAGCATAGAAATAAATATAAGGTAACCCTAATAAGACTACGACACCAATGCATACTATAACCACTATACAAGACATTCCGTTTCTGCTTCTGCAGTCGTGGCGTTTGGTGACAAATAGCATTGAGGTTGTTTTGACTGGGGGTTACAGTCTAACAAAAAGATCAGCAAGCCAACTGCAGGCAACCTGGGGGGTGGGGGGAATGTTTACTGGCATATACTGTACAGTCATAGGGCAAAAATATCAGAATGCCAAAGATGCCAATGTCTTTGGCCATTACTGTATGGAATACAACCAAATCAGCCTGATTTATACAGCCATTGGCATCTTTGGCGTGCCAGTATTTTTGGCCATGACTGTACAGTACTTCCCATAAGTATGATAATGACGTCTTTATGCAAGGTCAAACGCATTTCACCCACAGCACACATATGTATACTGTATATGTACAGTATTTAAATTAGGGATGTCCCGATCCACATTTTTTGGCCTGCTGATCCGATCCGGCATCAATGTATTTTTTTCTTCTTTTAATAATAAGCTTTTGTTGCAAACATGAATTTGTGGATTGAATATGGTTATGAAAATAGCTCTTCAAAGCATTACAAATAATGCAACCAAAGTATTGCTGAATTTGCTTTTTTATTACGCAGCATGACCAACAATATTGTTTGGTTTGTGTAACAAACGTCTGTGAGTCAGGTCCCTAATCCAATAAAAGATCCAATAAAAGTCCATCCAATAAAAGATCAAATTGGAAAAAATGGGTGTGCAAAAATACTTTTAGGGTATTACTAATCATTTGACATGGTTATAGATCAGTTTGTGGTGTGTTTTAGAATATACATTATACATATATATATATATATATATATATATATATATATATATATATATATATATATACATACAATATACATTTTTTTAACAAACCCATGTAAGCTATTTTTTGTGCCCCACTTATTTTGTAACTCCACAGGTTACGCTCTCTTCAACGCAATAGTAAGTTATAGACGGTCCGTAGTATAAACAACCTGCGGTTAGAGCAGCACTTCCTAGACGAGCTCCCTGCACAATGACACAGCAGTCTGGGCACAGTGAGGCGGAGCGATGGCTGTAGCTACGGAGCCGAATATCCAACGTCCAAAGTGAAACTAACTTCACCACGGCACACCGTGGACATGTCTGTATGGTGGTGTTGCGTTTTCTTCTTCTTGCGGGTGGCGGGAGTCGAGTGGCAACCAGCTTTGAGGCGCAATGCCGCACCTACCATGTTGGAGTGTGGCCCAGTGTTCCGAACGTGATACGGCAAACGGATAGGCCCCGTATCGTGGCGGGAGATGATATTTTCCGATTTTCGAAATACAGTGGATGGGTAGCAAATCGGGACATCCCTAACTTAAATAGACATAAAGAACGATTATGTGTATTGATGTGTTCTGTGTCGCTAATTTCAAAATGGAATTGTTTTATGTGCATGAATTTTGTGTATTTGCACTGTGCTCGTGCTTTTCTATTGAAGCCGCACTAACGAGCAGCATGTTGTTCATCGGAGCTCATTATGTGTGCTGGGTATGTTTGAGCTGCCCACTCCAAAACACACACAATCTCTCTCTCTCGCTCTCTCTCTCTCTCTCTCACTCGCTCTCTATCTCTCTCACACACACACACACACACACACACACACACACATCCCCGATGCCTAACACAAAGCTTTCTCTGTCTGTGGACATTATTGCATGTGCACAAACAGAAAAAGGCCTAACGACCGGAAGAAAAAAGTGAGATAACGAGGGCGGCAGTGGCGGCGGAATGAAGACTAGAATTTGATGATAACATAATAATAATGCGGTATACTGTATACACAAATACGTACATATACACTGATGTTTGCAATACACTTCTAAACTGGGGCAAATCCTTTAATTGGATGGCCAATTAACACCAGTAATGGCATTCCAGGTTCTCTGCCTTGGATTCCGATGAATTTCTCCTTGTGCAACCGCCGCAAAGAAAAATTCCATGGTGCCAGAGAAGCCACAGAACAGCGGAAACATTTAGCTTTCCTCTGATCTATATCTTGGGATAGACAAACCAAGCTGTTGTTGTCAATCATGTTCAGCATCCATCATTCTCCCTCTATCAGATACCAGCTGAGGAAAACACTGTGAAAGTTTACCTTGGTTTTACTACCGTGTGTAGCATTAGTATATTAATTAATATCCAAATAAAAGCCAATATCTAAGTTCTTGTCAATGTTCTCCCATTGACCAAATCATTAAGCGCACAGTCTAAAGCTCAGGACTCAAACTCAAGGCCCGGGGGCCAAATTTGGCCCAGCACATTGTGTTTTGTGGCCCACGAAAGCCTGGAAATAATGCAAGTCAAATTTCTTTTCTCTCAGTTTTTGAAAATTTGTACTGCCTGTAATTGGAGTTTTTAACACTCTTTAGCGCGCAGTGGCCTCACTCCACTCCACCTTAATGACTGTTGTTTTGCACTACAAATGAGTGAAACCAGTCTTGGTTTGGGCATGCCTCAACCTGATAGTATTTGAGCATGACTTAGTTATGGTTAAGTGATTAACTTATTTTTACACTGCCAGGCAGCTTCTACTGCATTGGTCTGTCATGATTGGAAGCCACTGTGGTTGGCTAGCAACCAGTCCGGGGTGTACCGAAGTGAACTGGGATAGGCTCTAGCATACCCCCGAGACCCTAGTGAGGACAAGTGGCATAGAAAATGAATGCATGGATGGATGGATGGATGGATGGATGGATGGATTGGTAGCCATGTTTTCTTTTACAAGCAGTATACTTCCCACTTCCAAAAATTCTTGCATGCAGCATAAGTTTACCAATAGCTTCGTGCACACCTAGGGCTCATTTCACGAAAATAGGATTCAGACATCTAGGATAAATGACTGAGCTGAGCTCAACCAACCCAAAACAAGAGCGCCTAGACTTAATTGGTTGCACAAAGCCCAAGCCAGGATCAGTGCACTTACGCGGCTTTCTTAAACAGGCCCCGCTATCGATCACAGAGTCACCGATTCACCATTGCAACATGAGAGGCGTACTTTCCCACGAAGTAAGCTGAAACACCACCACAGTCATAAAACAAAGACAGAAAGCGTGGCAAAGCATTGAAGAGGCAATCTGGAATACTTTGTGTGTAAGTAATACACACTCACTGCTCTGCTGAAAGAACCATAATTAAAATCCAAACAGTCAATTAATATTATGCTTGTTGCTTGTTTAACAAATCAGGAACAGCGTGTGTACAGTAATATCCATGAACTCTTTAGTGTTTTATTAGCACATGACCATAAATGTATTAGCAATTGATGGGAAACAAAGAGGGGTAGGATTGAATAAGCTCTGCTTCTTCCTACTCCTATTGGACATGTGGCATTGCCAATTGTAATATGTGATGTATACCAGGGTAGAACATTTGTATGCCCAAATAATTAAACGTCTGGGTAATGTAGTACGCATCCACATTAACCAACACAATTAACATCTCTGAAAACGTAGTCGCACTGTGATTATGAATCCGTTGAAATTGTAGGTGAAATTGACTGCAGATGTGAGTGAAATTGTGTAAATGTAACTCCATCAGACTGTATAACTTATCTTGTAGATGTGTATTTGTATTTATATGGGATGTATATTTTATATATAGTATGTGGGAGACTGTAAATTATGTAAAATGATGTAATGATCGCAATGTCATCTAAAATCATTTCTCTACATTGATTGAAATGAATGATCACAAATCCTGGACCTTAGCCTGGTCTGGAGCAAGCTAACGCCACGGAATAAATACATGGTTAACTTATGTCAGAACACATCCCACGTTCCACTATCCCACTTCTGTGAAACCGGATCACGGATAAGTTGCGCCAGGATAACAAAGATTTCCCAGTGTGTTCCCTTATCCTAGTTTTGTGCAATGGGCCCCTGGGCCTTGATTTAAGAGTACTAGTGACTAAGACTACAAATATTTTTATTTCCTGCAGATGATCCAGAGCAGGCATGTTGTACAAAACAGAGAAAATAAGTATTTGGTTTGTTGTAAGGAAACAAGGAGAGAGAAGCAGCATATGGCTATAATAGTAACCATAGTGTAACATTGTACAATGAACTAAATCCTACTATATAAATGTACAGCAATCACAAAATGTATATGGTCTCTCTCCATACGCTGGCTTGTCCACAACTGTGTGTATGTTGCCATGGTGATATGAGAAGGGGGCTTGAAGTGTCATGTGATGATGCGCATGAGTTGCTATTATTAGAGAGAGCTGGTGCACGTGCGTCTCAAATGTGACGACAACGCAGCACTCAGACGAAGCTTGAGTGCTGCAGTAACACTCGCCACTTGTCTGCAGATGCACAAAGGGCGAGCCAGTGTGTTTATATGTGGGTGTGTGTGTATATAAGTGTTTGTGTGGCGCATGTGCAATCATGTGCACCTACCTCCAGGTCATCCAGGGAGCGGGCCAGGCTGAGACGTTTGGAACGTCCAAAGGAGCGTCTGGCTGAGGAGCGGGGGGCAAGAGGAGGGAAACCCATGGTCAGACCTCGGAATCGACCACCCTGAAAAGTGAAAAGACATAAGTTTCACATGTGGGGGGCATGCATGGTACAGATTAATTCTTGCAATATATTGTGGAGATAGTTAGAAGGAATCTTGACTAAACCTCCAAACAACAAACCACTTCAGGCCCTAAGGAGTGAACATGTGAATAGAGAAACTTGATCACATCAGCAAATGATTGTAAGAATAGTTTTTTGTGCCCCTCTCTCCATCTTAAACTTGCAGTTTTGTTTTGAAATTTCAGGTTCGATCAAAATCAAAAGTAATCTTGGCACTGTTCTGGTACGGCATTTTTTGTTCCAGCGTGTCTGTGTCCAAAGCACAAGGCAAGGCTGTTCAAGAAAAACCTGCCCTCAACCCCATCAAACATCTTTGAGGTGACCAGAGAAATGCACTTCTGGATGGAAGGGGCTATCAGCTCCACATTTTCTCCCTTTTCATGCGAGTTCCTCTAGGTGTAATGGCCAGGTGTCCTAACACTTTTGTCCATAGTCCATGTTAAGCATACTGTGAATTTGTGTCTGTTGGTTCTCGTGTGCAGGGTTCTGCTACCGCTGAGAACGCAGCCGAAGCAGAAGCCCGGAAGCAGTGGTAACCCAGATAAGATGAGTCTGTACAAATGTTCTCTGCCCTTGTTGTAGTTCATATAGAGAAAATCTTCACAAGCAGATATGTGGACTGTATTATTTCTTTTTGTTGATAACACAACCCAAAGCACAGCATTGCCTCGACAAAGTTCACACAAGTCACATTTAGTGCATTCTTTTCAAAACACAGGCACAGCAAGAACATGCTCAGGTATTTTAACCACTGGCAAGTAATTGGTCTATGAATGATGAATCCCAAAAAGGGAAGTACAAATATCTATATTGAGAAACCTTATGTGTTCCTCCCATTTGTCTTATTATTTTCAGGTTTGCCCACTTTACTTTGTATGTCTGGTCAATACCCTCCTTCCTGTGCTGCCTACCTTCCTTAGTTGTCTCACTCTTTTCAATCGGGATTCTTGATCGTCATTTGTTACGCTTTATTCAGTATTTTATGTTTTTATGTCAGAGTGAAAATAAAAGGTTCCACTGTTCGTTGTTGTTGCTGTTCTGCATTTGGTTCCCCTTCCTTACACTACATAAAATACAGAAAGTGAAATCATATATGTAAGCTTAAATACAGCGTGTAAAATACTACAAATACGACATGGTCAAATATGAATAGAAATGACATGTTTTGTTAATTTAAATGTATATAATGTATATCCTCTACATCAGGGGTTTTCCAAATGTGCGGCATGCTTCCCCACAGCACTTCAGTTGAGGTGTGAGTTGGAGTGGCGTTCTCCGGCAGATTAGAACAGAATGTAACTAATAACTGTAGTTCCGCCTTAAGCCCATCAGATGGCGACAAAGACCGGTAGATGATGCTAAGGCATAACGTTAGACATAGAAAACCCTGAGGTGCTAAACATTGTGGTCCTGTCCACATGGAAACGTTTTCCTTGTGTCTACATAGCACCGGCAGTTTGGGAGGGTGAATCTGGAATTTTTTTTAAAACTCCACCCAGAGTGGATAAATCCCAAAATGGCGTCGGAGCATCTCATTGTGGACAGCAAATACACTATTTCGCTGAAATAATGACATCACAATCCCCGTCTTTCTACACTCTTGAGTTGACAACATTACAGGCTTGTGTTCATGCTACATAAATCACTAATTTTATTGGGACTTCTAAAGCACTCATTCATTTATTTTCTATACCGCTTAATCCTCACTAGGGTCACAGCTGATTTTGGGCAAGAGGTGGGTACACGCTGGACTGGTCGCCAGTCAATCACAGGGCACTTAGACAAACAACCATTTACACTCACATTCATACCTATGGACGATTTCCATCTATCCTTTTTCTATGCCGCTTATCCTAATTTGGGTCTCCGGGGTATGCTGGAGCCTATGCCAGCTGACTTCGGGCGAGAAGCGGGGTACACCCTGGACTGGTTGCCAGCCAATCGCAGGGCACATATAGACAAACAACCATTCACACTCACATTCATACCTATGGACAATTTAGAGTGGCCATTTAACCTCGAACCTAACATGAATGCTTTTAAACGTGTAGGAGGAAGCCAGAGTACCCAGAGAAAACCCACACATGCACGGGGAGAACACGCAAACTCACACATACATTGAAACCCAGATCTTCCAGCTCTCCTGAATGTGTGGCCAACATGCTAACCATTTGGTGTATTAGAGCGCTATATCGGGGCTGTGTTGTATGTGTCTGTTATTGTATTTACTACTTCTACCAGTAGAGGGCGTTGTATACTTGTGAGAGTTGAAGATGTGTGCAGCCTGAGTAAAGATGTCGTCCCTCCACCTCGTCAGTCGGCTAAATATAAAGCCACAACAGTCCTGATTGGCTAAGGGAGAACCAGCCCATTGTGTTCTGCATTCTCATTGGTTAAACCATTGTCAATCAATCTCCTTTGTGCACCACCGCCGTGTTTCCTGTTTGCTAGTGATCATCGCCAGGGCACCATTATGGAATACCGTAAATGAATCATCGGACTACGAGGAGCAACAGGAGCACTATGTTATATACAAAAACGCTACAGACGAACGGCGCCGGGAAGAGGCACGTCAGAGGAGTGAATACGGTAATAATTTGCGCGTGTCTGAGAAAATAAAGTGTATTGTGAGGGGCTTTACCGCCTTAAAACATAAATAATAACTGCAAACAAATAAAGTTAGCTACTTTGCGGATTGCACTTATTGCGGGCTACTTTGGGATCATGTCCCCACGATAAACGAGGCAACGCTGTGCATCATTTTGAGTCATTTTAAGTGTTTGCTGGTACGATCCCGTGTGGACATATAACTTCAACAAAGGTAAAGAAAAACCTTTTTCATTTTATTGGCGCATGGACCGCACCTGTAACTGTTCAGGGCAAATAAGGGACAACAAATGTTCATGCATTGAAAGTTCACCAAACTAAAGATCATGTTAAGACAGTTAATGTGTTCAACAAATGTATGAACATGCTTAAATACCTCTGAAAATCTTAGAAGAGAGACATGTTTAAATGAACATACAGTATGTTGGGACAGCAAATTTTTGCCATTGATTTTGTAAAAGAACCCATACTATAGTGGAACTGGAATGAAAATCGTTGCACTACATCATTAAGTTGAGTTTGGCATGGTGGTGGTAGCATCATAGTCTGGTGTTGCATGAGTGATGCCGGCCCTGGGGAGCTGCAACAAGGAAACATGAATTCCAACATGTACCGTGACATTCTGAAGCACAGCATAATCCCCTCCTTTGGGAAACTGGGCTGCATGGCAGTTTTCCAACATGATTACAACCCAAAGCACATCTCCAAGATAACAACTGGCTTGCTGAGCTTAAGATGAAAGGGACGGACTGGCCACGTATGTCTCCAGAACCTGAAGCTAATTTAGCACCTGAGGTGGAAGGTGTAGGAGCAGAAGGTGTCTAACATCCACCAGCTCCATCATGTCATCACCGAGAAAGGGAAGAGGTTTCTAGTAACTGTGGAGCTCAGCTAAATTTCATGCCCAAGAAAATTAGGGCAGTGCTAGATAACAATTGTTCTTATACCAAATAACACAAACACAATTTGCACAATTTGTACATGTTCAATGTGCGGTATACTCACTTGTTGTTACGTGTTGTTAGCTATTTAGATAATAATGGCTGTGAGTAGGTGAAAATCAAAGGAAAGTAAATCTATACGGTGGCCTAGCGGTTAGCATGTTGGCCACAAAGGCAGGAGATGTGGAAGATCTGGGTTGGAATCTCTGTTAGACATCTCTGAGTGGAGATTGCATGTTCTCGTGTGTACATGGGTTTTCTCCGGGTACTCTACAATTGTGCATGTTGGGTTAATTGGCGACTCTAGATTGTCCATGGGTGTGAATGTGAGTGTGAATGTTTGTTTGTCTATATGTGCCCTGCAATTGGCTGGCGACCAGTCCCCCGCCTGTAGCCCAAATAGGCTCCAGCATACCCCCGCGACGCTAATGAGGACAAGCGGCATAGAAAATGAATGAATGAAAGAAGGGACAATGCATCAACATTTTCATGCAAATATTCAAGATTATAGCCAATGGCTGGAAAAATGATGTTAAGTACAGTAACAACTGCATTCGACAAAAAAGAAGAGAAGAAAGAATGAAAAAAGGAAAACAGTAATCAGACAGATAAGCAATACGCATACAGCTGTGTGCACTTGACAAAACCATGAGTTTGGGGAAACAAAGTGCTTAAGTGGTAAAGTGCTACGTGCCATAATATCCAAATCTGCTGGTGTTACTACAGATTTCTTACACACAAATGTGCGCAGATGTTATTGCACTTGTTATACTAGGTGACACTAAGTGACACCCAACTCACGACACAAGACGAGTTTTATTGTCATATGCACAGTAAAACTGGTGGTTCTGCTATGCAATGAAATTCTTGTTCTGTTCATTCTCCCAAAAAAGAAAGAAAGAAAAACAGAAGAAAATGAATAAGAACATCAGAAACATAAATACCAATAAATTACAACAACGGAAGAGACATTATACAAATAAATAAATCAATAAATAAAATAAATAAAGTGCTATGAGTGTGTGCGTGTGTTGCGTGCGGCGTGTGCGAGTGCTTCGTTGAGAAGCCTGATGGCCTGTGGGTAAAAGCTGTTTGCCAGTCTTGTGGTCCTGGACTTCAAACTCCTGTAGCGTCTGCTTGACGGTAGGAGTGTGAATAATGAGTGTTGTGGATGTGTGCTGTCCTTGATGAGGTTGTGTGTTCTTCGTAGGACTCGAGATTTATAAATGTCTTGCAGTGAGGGGAGGGCTGCCCCAACAATGTTCTGAGAGGTCTTGATCACCCGCTGGAGTGCCTTCCTATCACGTGTTGTACAGTTACCGTACCAAACAGTGATGGAGGCGGTAAGGACACGTTCGATAGTGCATCTGTAGAAGCAACTCAGGATTGTGGTGGACATGCCAAATTTCCTCAGTCTTCTCAGGAAGTACAGTCTCCTTTGGGACTTCTTGATAATTTGTTGGGTGTTGTGAGACCAGGTGAGGTCCTCGCTGATGTATGTGCCAAGGAACTTGAAGGTTTTCACCCTCTCCACCTCAGTCTCATCAATAAACAGGGGTCTATGCGGCTCCTTTTCCCTTGTTCTTGGGTCGATGATCATCTCTTTGGTCTTATCTGTATTGAGATGGAGATTGTTATCACGACACCCAGCTATGAGGTCCGCCACCTCTCTTCTGTATGATGTTTCAACACCACCAGTGATCAGGCCGATGACTGTAGTGTCATCCGCAAATTTAATGATGCTGGTGTTGTTCTGGGAGGCCACGCAATCGTAGGTGAAGAGCGTGTAGAGGAGCGGACTCAGCACACACCCCTGTGGGGTCCCAGTGCTCACAATTCTTGAGCTGGATGTGCGATTGTGGACTCTGACTGACTGGGGTCTGCCTGTGAGAAAGTTAAACACACAGTTACAGAGGGGGGGTGACAGGCCAAGTGTGAGGAGCTTATCTGTGAGTTTGTGGGGGCTGACTGTATTGAATGCAGAGCTATAGTCTATAAATAGCATTCTGACATATGTGTCCTGGCCCTGTAGGTGAGAAAGGGCTGTGTGGATGGCAGTGTTGACTGCATCATCCGTGGACCGGTTCTGGCAATATGCAAACTGTAGAGGGTCCACAGTTGCCGCCGGGATGCTCTTTTTGATGTGGGTCATGACTATTCTTTCAAAGCACTTCATTACAATAGGAGTGAGTGCTATAGGGCGATAGTCATTCAAGCAGGTCACGTTGCTCTTCTTGGGTACGGGCACTATGATGGTGGACTTAAAGCAGGTCAGTACAGATGCTTGTGTAAGCGACAGGTTAAATATGTCAGCAAGCACATCAGCTAGCTCTGATGAGCAAACCCGAAGTGCACGTCCTGAGATGTTGTCTGGGCCTGCTGCTTTTCGTGGGTTTCTTTTGTTCAGAACCCTGTGCACATCAGCTGATGTCACCATGAGAGGTGAGTCCTGTGTGCTCCCCAAGTCCAGCCACCCTCTCTGCTCATCAGGAGTTTGGGTGTCAAAGCGGGCGTAGAACTCATTCAGCTCGTCTGGAAGTGTGGTTTGGCTGGATGTTACTACGCTACTCCGCTGTCGATACTCTGTGATGTGCTGGAGCCCCGCCCACATGCGCCGAGGGTCTGAGGTGGAATAGTAGCCCTCCAGCTTCTGTCTGTACTGTCTTTTGGCCTCTCTTATAGATGTCCTCAGGTCATGTCTGGCCTTATTTGTTTTTAGTATCCACATTTTAACTTTTTATAGTTACATTGTTACGGCGATCAGCTGTTTTGCCGGCTGATGCGCGAGCCCGCGAGTGCAGCGGCCCTGTGACGCGCTCGGCAACAGGCTGAACCCTGTTTAGATTAGCGCAGGTTTCTTTAAGAGAGCACTTGGTAGCGCACATCCACTCCCGTATTTAACCAGGTTACTAGAGAGGGGTTTTATACAATTCGGCGTTAGTTCGGCCAGTCAAGTCACATGATCAAAGCCAATTTACTTTCATGGAAAGGTACAGCGGTGAGCGCTCCCGTCTAATCGGCTGGTGCGCGAGCGCGCTAATTACGCAGCTGTGTCAAATTAAGCAGAGTAAAGAGACGCCACTATATAGCAGAACAAAGGTTTTAGTTCCTCCACAGAGCTGTGAGAATACTACCAACAAGAGCTGAACAGACAGCCGGTAAGATCACTTTCTATTTTCTTTGTGGATGTGCGGCACTTGTTGCGCTGCTGTGGCATTGGAATGTGGGGCAAGGTGCTTTGTGTAATGTTGGCTGAGTAAATGGTTGCGTGTGGGGGAAATGAGTCACTTGGTTCACTGCTAGATAATCATTTTATATCAGATATGGATTGTAAATATGTGCCTGTAAAATTTGTGGTTAATTAATTCGGTATTTATTAAGTTGTGTTGGCTTTAATTTGTTCCATTAATTCATTGTTTCCTGTGGTTTAAAAATGTATTTTTATGCATTCACTGAAATAATTCATTTAAAATCTGTTTTAACTTAAAAGGAGAGAATTTAATCTATTTTCATGTACTTGTGTAATGGCTAATATTTAAGGGTTTGATAATTAATTGTGTTGTATTAATTGTTCATTATTGTGGGTTTTGATAATTATTTGATTTGTGAGTACTTGGGTATGAAATGTTAATCATGTGGTGTTTGTCATTTTAAGGTTTTTCACCTACTGGAAAATAAAAGGAAAAAAGGAAACAGTCTGGGCTTATTGAGTGAAGTCCTGCCTAATTGTTCAGCGTTGGTACACCCCTCCAAGTGTGGGGAGCACGGCGAAAAGCAAAACACTTGACAGTGAAAAACCGCTGCAGCCCGTTGCTGCGTCCAGGCCCCGCCCGCTGCTGCGTCCAAGTCCAGTGTCCCAAAGTTCTCAGTAAAGCCCAAAATGGCCGAGTCAAAATCCCTGCAGCAGCTGAAGAGGGAGAGAACGACTGCCAAACAGCGGTTTACCCGACAAGCAAACGTATTGTTAAAGTCTTGCAAGAAAATGTCGGCAGAAGAACTGGTGGATGCCTTCGGCAAGGTCACACTTGAGGTCGAAAAGGTACTGGAGGCAAATGAGGAGGTGGAGACCTTGACTGAGGAGGTGGAGCTCGAACCTGCTGCTAAAGAGTACATCAATGCAGATGTGAGAAAAACAGCAGAGGACTGTGAACAGAGGCTTGAAGAAGTGGAGGGCACCGTCCAGAGGGTCCTATGGCAAAACTTTGGCTGCTCCGAACTCTCCCTTGCAGTGGAAGCAGCTGAAAAAGAGTGCAAGCGGGTGGTGGCCAACAAACCTAGCCTGAAGCTGGAGGTATACGATCTCATGCTCAGCAACCTTGAGGGGCTGGTGAAGATGGCAAAACAGACCATGCGCCAATGGACGCGGTGGGTCCCAGAAGGAGAGCAGCCTGACTTCCGGCAGCGTGTCAGGAATGTGGAGACTTCGCTGCAAGAGTTAATTTCTGACAAGGCTACCTTGCTGCAGGTGAAGCTGGAAAGCAAGCGGCCCTCTGAGGAGACACCACACCAGTCACCTACCATCAAGCTGAAACCAACGGCACTCCCACAGTTCGACGGCAACAAGCGGAACTTCTACCTCTGGAGGAAAGAGTGGGAGGCACTACAAAGGCAAGGTGAGCCAACTGGCTCCAAGGAGGTCAGGAAAATCCAGCTGTTGGACAGCCTGGAGGACAAAGTAGTGAGGGACCTTCGCCTGTCAACATATGGGACGGCGGATGAAATATTTCGTGTGCTGGGGAATCGGTTTGGAAATAAAACAGCAATAGCCCTGGAAATCATTGAAGAGCTGCAGGCGCTGTCACCAGTAAAAAGTTACCAACCCAGGAAGATTGTCGATTTAATACAGGTCGTGGAAAAGGCCCTGTATGACCTCAGTGAACTAGGAAACACTGGGGCCCTGAAAAATCCACTCGTTACCAAGTCCCTGGAGAGTAAGCTGCCAGACGGCTTAAAGAAGGAGTGGCTGGTCCATGTGTCGGAAGGAGAGGAAGCCTCATCACCTGAGGAGAGGTTTGACATGCTCCTTAAGTTTCTGAGAAGTCAGGAAAAGATTTATGAGCAGCTGGACCAGCTCAGGGAGGATGACCCTAGCAGGAGGGAGTCAAGAGTCCCACAAAAACATGCCCGAACAAAAACCACCAACTCCTCAAGCTCCCAAGCATCCTGTGTTGTCTGTGGAGAGAGGGGCCATAGAAAGAGACTCTATTACTGCAAGAAGTTCAAAGCTCTCAAAATAGCAGAGAAAAAGGAAGCAGTTAAAAAAATTGGCGCTTGTGGGAGGTGCCTGGAGGTCCACGATGATGACGCAGAGTGCAAGACCACCTTTCTGTGCAAAAGCGAGGGGTGTAATGATGCTCAAGGCCTGGGTCATCACTACTACCTCTGTCCCAAGGCTACAAGTAAGGGAGATGGGCCAAGGAAGCCAAAGCTCAGTCCAGCAAAAGGGGGATGGAAAAAGTACACAGAGGCCCAGGAAGAGTTCCTGACAAGCCTGCCCCCTGACTCAGCCCAGCGGTGTCGTGATGTCTTCTGCAACTCAGTCTCAAAGACATTCAGTTCAGCCGTATCTGAGAGGAGTTTGCTGGCACAGAGTGGATTCGAAGAGTTCCCTGTCATAATGATGATCCTGGAAGTTACTGCAAATGCTGGACAGAGGATTGGGACCCTGATTGACTTGGCGTCTGACACGAACTACATCACTCATGCGGCTGCAGGGGAGCTAAACCTGAGGAGTGAGGATGTGACGCTCATAGTCCATGGAGTCGGCGGGATGCAAGTGACAGTGGACACCAAGCGGTACTTCCTGAAGATCCGGGTCACAACTGCAAAGGGAACCCTGAGGTCTCACCAGCTTGTGTGTTACGGACTGGACAGCATTGCAGAGGTCAATCGCCACATACAACCCAAGACACTGCAAAAAATATTCCCGGATGTCCCTCTTCATGAACTGGTCCGTCCTACTAAAATCAAGCTCCTCATCAGCCATAAGGAAGGCCGACTCGTCCCCCAAAAAGTGCGCTCTGTTGGTGACCTTGTCCTGTGGGATGGTCCCCTTGGGAAAGCAGTGGGTGGCTCTCATCCAGATCTCATGGAAGATGTTAAAGTCATAGCCCATGGATCTAGAACCCACTTTGCCCGCTCCATGCGCACAGCAGCTGTTGCATACCAGGAGGTCACTAGCAGGAGCCCAGTTCATCACCTTCAACTCACCCAAGCAGTCACGTCTGCTGCCAACCGAGACTTCATAGACTGGTGGAGGTGGGACAGTATTGGGGCTGCGTGTGAGCCCAGGTGTGGCGGCTGCAGATGTGGAAATTGCCAACCTGGAGGGAAGGAGATGACAATCTCTGAGGAGAGAGAGCTGGAGCAAATAAAGAGTGGACTGACCTACATCAGTGGAGATCGCCACAGCGAGAAACCACACTGGCATGCAAAGTACCCTTGGGTGCAGGATCCAGCAACATTGCCAAACAACAGGAGAGCAGTCGAAGCAGCATTCCTGAGGACTGAAAGGCAGTTGGCAAAGGAGCCAAGATGGAAGGCGGCCTACAGAGCTCAAGTCCATGAGATGGTCGAGCGGAACGCTGCTGTCAAGCTGTCCAAAGAAGAGTTGGCAAGCTGGTCTGGACCTGTATGGTACATCAGCCACTTGATTGCCCCAAACCCCCGCTCTGTGACTACGCCAGTCCGCCTCGTCTGGAACAGTAGCCAGAAATTCAGAGGCCAGAGCCTGAACGACCTGCTCATGAAGGGTCCAGACGTCCTCAATGACATCCGTGCTGTCCTCACCCGGTTTCGTCAAGGTGTCTTCGCAGCACTTGGGGACATCAGTAAAATGTATAATTCTGTATGGCTTGAGGACCGGGAAGTACACCTGCATCGCTTCCTGTGGAGAGACTCTGAGGAAGAGGACGTCCAGGAATACGCCATCACTAGAGTTAACATAGGCGATAAGCCAGCCGGCTGTATCGCTCAAGTTGCCATGCGGGAGACAGCCAACCTGCCAATGTTTCGCCATCTTGAAGGAGAGCGTCGAGTGTTGGAGCAAGACGCTTATGTGGACGACATCTTGACCTCGCATGATGACCTGTGCCAGCTCAAGCAAATAACGACCAATGTTGAGCGCATCCTGAAAGCCGGAGGATTCTACATGAAGCCATGGGTTTACTCCGGCCAAAGTGGGAGGTCAGAGTCAAGGCACTTAAAGAAGGAAGCGCCCCCAGTGATGGTCCTCCCAAACCAACTCTCTGAGGAGAACAATAAAGCCCTGGGCCTTGGGTATGATCCTGAGAGCGACAAGCTTCACTTGATGGTAGCTGTGAACTTCTCCAAAAAGAAAAGGAAAATGAGACTCGAAGAAAACCTGTCAAGAGAGGAAGTCAGGGCTCGCGCGCCAGATCCACTCACCCGAAGAGAGCTCCTCAGCCAAGTCTCTGGGCTATACGACCCCCTAGGCCTTGCAACTCCTGTCAAACAAAAGGGAGCCATCTTGGTGAGGAGAGCTTTCCAGGAGGCAAAGGTCAACTACAGTCCAGCAGTAGACACGTGGGATGCGCCTTTGTCTGAGGGCCTCCGTGAAGATGCCATCTGCCTCTTGGAAGACTACGCTGAGCTCAGCCAGGTGAGGTTCATCAGAGCCTTGACGCCACCTGACCCATGTACCAAGCCCTGTGGTATCACCTTCTCTGATGGTAGCGAACGCTCTTATGGTGCCGTATTGTACCTTCGGTGGCAGGTACCAGAAGACGTGACCATACGACTAGTCGAAGCGAAAGCCAGACTGACGCCATTAGATCACAAGGGGGACGCTGTCAAGGCTGAGGTCTGCGGAGCAGTCTATGCAGCTCGTCTGAAAAAGCACTTCCAGAAACAATGCAGCATCCATGTGGAGAAGTGGCACCACCTGGTCGACAGCCAGACAGTCCTTGGAGCCATCCAACGTGAAAACTACGGCTATCAAACATTTTTTGCCAACAGAATTGGGGAGATCCAAGGCAGTACAAATGTCCAAGACTGGTGGTGGATCCCTGGGCCCCTCAATATTGCAGACATTATTTCAAGAGGGGCGAGCCCCAAGGAGCTGGACGAAGGCACAGAGTGGCAGCAGGGTCCTAAGTTCCTAAGTCTCCCAGAGACAGAGTGGCCAGTGAAGTCCGCCAAAGATGTTGCTGTCAAGGCCAAAGAGAACCTCATGCGCATCCAGAGAAAGACGTTTGTTGCTGCCCTGACCCGAGCTGGAGAGAAGGCGGAGCCCAGGCCTGAACTAATCTTAAGCCCCACTGATCTGCACCGGCCTCCTGCCGGAGATGCTGTCACAAGTCTGATGGATATTCAGCGATTCAGCAGCCTAACCAGACTGGAAAAGTCACTCGCACTGGTCTGGAGGGCAGCAAAGAAGTTTTTTCGTGGCACAGGAAGATCAAAGTGGGAGGCAGTCCCGTTCAATGGCACAGTCACCGTGGCAGAAAGAGAGGATGCCTTCCGAGACCTCTGTCTAGCGGCACAAGTAGGAGCTACTTTTCCCAGCACCACAACGGACCGGCTGGTCGTGTACAGGGACGAGGCAAGTGGGCTATTGGTATGCGGAGGCAGAATCCAGCATTTCAAAGAAGACGGCTTGGCTGTTCCTCTGATCCCCTTTGACACCTGGCTGGGGACTTTGCTTGCACGCCAGAGTCACCAAGAAGGGCATGAAGGAGTTGCCGGGACTCTACTCAAGATGCGAAAGAGGGCTTGGGTTGTGCAAGCCAGAAGGCTGGCCCAGAAAGCCGTTAACCAGTGCGTCCACTGCAGGAAGGCCAGAGCTCAAGTCTGTCAACAGGTGATGGGTGACCTGCCAGGGGAAAGATCAAGACCTGCTGCGCCATTCCAGTTCATGTCAGGTGACCTGTTTGGACCTTACCTGGTGAAGGACGATGTCAAAAGAAGAGTATCCATGAAGGTCTGGGGGGTCATCTTCTGCTGTATGGCGAGCGGGGCCCTGCACATAGACCTGGTCAACAGTATGTCCACAGAGAGCTTCCTAATGGCCTACCAAAGATTCATTGCCATCAGAGGCCACCCCCTCAAGGTTTGGTCAGATCCTGGGACCAACTTCATTGGTGCAAAGTCCTTGTTGGGGGATTTGTATGCCTTCCTGAAGAGCCAAGACAGAGCTAGCCTCGAGGAGTATGCAGCGACAAATGGGACAGACTGGACCTGGAAAGTACACCCTGCCGACTCACCACATCGGAATGGAGCTGCTGAAGCTGCCGTGAAGGTTGCCAAGAGAGCTCTTCAAAGTTTGAGCAAGTCGCCTAATCTTACCTTCAGTGAGTTCCTCACAGCCCTCCAAATGGCAGCTAACCTGGCAAACGAGCGCCCTATTGATGCGAGAGTCCAGAGTCGGGAGGACCGCGTGGAGTACGTGACACCAAACTCACTCCTCATGGGCCGAGCCTCTCACAGTGGTGACTCCAAGTCTTTTGATTTCCAGGGCTATCCCTACAAGCGGCTCAGAGAAATCCAAGTCCAAGTCAACGAGTTCTGGAAAGCATGGTCCCAGCTTGCTGGCCCAAACCTTTTTGTTAGATCAAAATGGCATGCTACAGAAAGAAATGTCTCCGTCGGTGATGTTGTTTGGCTTTGTGATCAAAATGCTTTGCGGGGGCAGTTTAGACTTGGTAGAGTCGTCACTGTAGCTCCCGATTCAAAGGGCGTTGTTAGGGATGTTGAGGTTCTTGTCACTCCAGGCAACTGTGCCTCAGTCCACCATCAGCAGGCAGTGATCCACTCCACAGCTCTGAGTGACCGGAGAGAGAGGTCTAATGGTGTAGTATTGCGCAGAGATGTCAGGCGGCTTGTAGTTCTTTTACCTGTAGAGGAGCAGTGCCCCTAGTGGGGAAGGTGTTTGGTAAGTTGTTCGCCTTTTCAGTTTCGCAACCTTTCTGACTAAGTCCAGAAAGCTTGAGTGGGAGGTGTTACGGCGATCAGCTGTTTTGCCGGCTGATGCGCGAGCCCGCGAGTGCAGCGGCCCTGTGACGCGCTCGGCAACAGGCTGAACCCTGTTTAGATTAGCGCAGGTTTCTTTAAGAGAGCACTTGGTAGCGCACATCCACTCCCGTATTTAACCAGGTTACTAGAGAGGGGTTTTATACAATTCGGCGTTAGTTCGGCCAGTCAAGTCACATGATCAAAGCCAATTTACTTTCATGGAAAGGTACAGCGGTGAGCGCTCCCGTCTAATCGGCTGGTGCGCGAGCGCGCTAATTACGCAGCTGTGTCAAATTAAGCAGAGTAAAGAGACGCCACTATATAGCAGAACAAAGGTTTTAGTTCCTCCACAGAGCTGTGAGAATACTACCAACAAGAGCTGAACAGACAGCCGGTAAGATCACTTTCTATTTTCTTTGTGGATGTGCGGCACTTGTTGCGCTGCTGTGGCATTGGAATGTGGGGCAAGGTGCTTTGTGTAATGTTGGCTGAGTAAATGGTTGCGTGTGGGGGAAATGAGTCACTTGGTTCACTGCTAGATAATCATTTTATATCAGATATGGATTGTAAATATGTGCCTGTAAAATTTGTGGTTAATTAATTCGGTATTTATTAAGTTGTGTTGGCTTTAATTTGTTCCATTAATTCATTGTTTCCTGTGGTTTAAAAATGTATTTTTATGCATTCACTGAAATAATTCATTTAAAATCTGTTTTAACTTAAAAGGAGAGAATTTAATCTATTTTCATGTACTTGTGTAATGGCTAATATTTAAGGGTTTGATAATTAATTGTGTTGTATTAATTGTTCATTATTGTGGGTTTTGATAATTATTTGATTTGTGAGTACTTGGGTATGAAATGTTAATCATGTGGTGTTTGTCATTTTAAGGTTTTTCACCTACTGGAAAATAAAAGGAAAAAAGGAAACAGTCTGGGCTTATTGAGTGAAGTCCTGCCTAATTGTTCAGCGTTGGTACACCCCTCCAAGTGTGGGGAGCACGGCGAAAAGCAAAACACTTGACATACATTATGCCACTTTTGCCGAGTTTTTCTTTATTTCATTTCTGAAATGAGCCACACTTTGGACAACCATGCATATTTCACCAGGAAGGCGTTGTGCTGCCAGGCAAAGGAGGAGCGTGTCCAAGTTCTACGTGTCTCTGTCGGGTTGCATTGTGGAGATTTTCGAGCTTCCAGACCGGCATTGCACTGCTGCTGCACGATCAGAGGTGGCGATCCTGCGCAACGGATACTTCACCTTTGTTGACCGCTTGTATTTAATTGCAATACAATTATAATTACAATTGCCGCAAGGAGCACTTCCATTCTTAAACTTTTAATGCACCGTAGAGTTTACAGTTACAGTATTTTACTGCGCAGTGTGAAGGAAAGTGGGCATAGGACACTTCCCCAAGACGTTAGAGTAACACATTACACTGCACATAGGCATCGCAATAGGCTGGAGGCTGCAATAGTGCCAGCCAGAGGTGATTGGCTTTTGTGATCGGCATTGAAAGGCATTTGTCGGCATATGCCGATCGTGCTTTTCCATGCAAATGGGCCGATATTGATCGTGGCCGACACATCGGAGCATCCCTACTGTAAAGTGTTACGTTTTGTTCTTTGCGTATAAAGCAGGCTCCACCAAAAATAGTAGGCCCGTACAGAACGAAAACCAGCCTTCACACTTTTTAGGCATGTCATAAATAAATAAATAAATGAATAAATGACACGTTTTGCCACGGCAAATTGCGGGACAACGCGGAGGCAAAATGCGTGTAAACGCCACTTCAGAGCTCTACAACGTTAGAGCACGGGCTGTTTCAAACCTGTTTCTTTTCATAAATCGTGTCCACTGTGCTGTCATTGTTGAGTCTTCTGCCGACCCGAGTGCTGGTTTGGGTGTAACACACCGGTGAAAGAAAACACAAAAGTGTCAGATAAAGCAACATCCATAACATTCACATTTGAAATAGCAACACCCTTAGTAATGATCAAATCAAGGGTGTACACTCTGCTGTGGGTGGGCTCAATCACATGCTGAGTTAGAGTTAGTTAGTAGCACTGATTACTAATGAAAAATTCCAGAAGAATTCCAGTAACCGCAGAGGAAAACCGCACAGGAAACAGAAAACCAAAATAAGAGCACAAAACATGGAACGACATGGAAACTAAGGAAAACAAACAATAAAGTCGTACCTGACATGACATAAAGTACTGCTTATGCGAGGGAGGGAGTAAGGCATCTTCCTTCAGTACTTCTACTCTAATATCACACCTCAGGAAGAATCACTCGTTGTCACACGCAGTGCTTTGGCACTTCTTCTATAACTTGTATTGCATATTCTAGTATTTGTCTTATTTGTCAAATGCATCCTATGGCATCACAGAAGAAGCATCACGCATTAATTACGTGACGTTAATTTGAAGAAAGAGCTGCTGCCGATATCACTATCGGTAATGTACTGTAGTGCTGGACAATAATGGATATTGCTAAGAAAGCCATTATCGAGCATCTCTAGTTAATAATGATGTTATGGGATTCAAGGAATAACAACCATTTATTCTGTTTCTAGTTTCATCTGTAGCAAACAAAGGATGGCTGCTATTATCTCTACTGAGAGTGGGTTCTTGTAAATGTCAAGGCACCTGCTGCAAATTGTCAGGTATCATCTATTGCTCACAATCCTTATGGCCTTGTACTGGTGCGGAGGCAAGTCCATTTACGTAAGTGCTTTCGCTCTTCTTTTTTTTCTCCACTGAAACGTTAAATTCCACATGTTATACACAGGCATGTGCAGTCCTGCGTTATTGCATACACACTGTGCATTCTACACACTGACTACACACTGACTCACAAATAATGGTGGACACAATGTTTTAGTAAACCAATATGAGCTGGGACAGACAGCCCAGCAAAGGAGAAGATGTGTGCACGATGAATGGCTGTATAGACTGATTTACTATTGTCATGGCAAAACATTAACTGGAGTGACAAAAACTGAGCAGCTATTCCACGATTCCATAAACTGCTGCCTAAAATGTGCAAGACATTAGTCACTGTGTCATCAACTTTTACTTCTGTGTAGGCTCTCAGTCGTACAGGAGTTGTCCATCGAGGCTTCTTGAGACGTCATCTGTACTTCTGTGAAGAACTTCACAGAAGTACAGATGACGTCTCAAGAAGCCTTTCCCTCAATCAACTTTTACTGTTCAAAGCAATTAAACAATGACGTAACCCCTAAACCCAACAGAAATCTTGCGTTGCCTTCATCCATGTATGTAACACTTTTGCAAGAGGATTTTTTTTTTTTTTGCTTGAGGATCTAAAATACCATCGCCCTCATAAATGTCATTAGGCCCTCAGTGTAGGAGAGAGCCAGCACCCGTACACCACTGCTTGTGACTACTGCTAATTAGCTGCAGGATACTATCAAGTGGGATTTACAGTACAATATACAGTACATTTAGAGTCCATGTTTTTGTTCATCTCAAATAAAGGTATCCACTTTGTTCAACGTGTGGTTGGGCCAGCTTCTAAGAAAGCAATCATCTGAAAACATTATGTATCTATTGGGGTGTCATAAGATCTCACGAGAGTAAAACATGACAAGACTTCTTGTTCAGAAAAAAACAGTCTCGTGGGCAAAAGGCCTGCGACGACAATAAATTCATTGAATTAATCACACAATAAATGAAAATGAATTTGATGATTTTTCCGACCTCAATATATATTGCCATGTGTCTGTTTTCCTCGTCTCCCACCTCCAACCAGGCTGGAAGACAGTTCAATCTGTGCATTGGTTTCAGCACCTTGGCACGCATGAACGGGGTGAGCCCAATTGTCAGTCATACAGTCTCTTTGCCTCGTGGGTGGGGGTGAGGACAGGAGCATACACACAGAGTGCAAAGTGGTAGAAATGATATTAGTAGATTTCAATATATTGTCATATATTTTTTATATTCTTTCATTGCATTATTCTTAAAAGTAAAGTTAACATCTTGTCTCGTCCCGTGAAGTGCGTGTCTTGTGACACCCCTAGAATCAATGCAACTTGTGTGTCTCACTTAAACACACACACACACACACACACAAGAAAAGAAAGAGACATTCCTTCAACTCATAACAGCAATTTAGTCAAACACTGAGTTCCACACCACTCCAAACTACAAACCACAATAATAAACAGAATGTCGATGAATACCTCTGATTGTGCCAACCAAAGTTGAGCTACAGGCACAATTGCTTCTATAGCTCCATTCGATTATGCAGGTGTACCTAATGTTACGCCAAACACAAAGTAGCAATTTAGCCTACTTGATCAGAATACAGTACAATTCAGAATTTGAATTCCTCCCCCAGTTGAAGTTAGTGAAGCAGTGCCACCATGTGGCAAAGCCACAAAAAATGCCTTTCAGCGGACTGATATGCAGTATGAATAAAGAACAGACTATATCAAATATAACAATTGTCACAGCAGAATCACCATTTCATCTCGACCACCAGACAACAAAAGCCCCCTAAGCTGTGTGTGTCTCCACTCTCCACATGAAGAATACCACCGGTCTAAAAAAAATTCCAACTTCCTGTGACTGTCAGGACCTCTCCTGCCCCCTTGGCCTTGGAACGCTTCCTCTAATTGTGGCCTGGGGTCCCTGGGACCAGGAGGAACAACAGCCTGGTTCAATATGAGACGGAAGTGTCCATCTGCAGCTTTGTCTTAATAATTTGGACAAAACTGTGATTTTCTACACAATTGAACAAATTAGATTTGATCAGTTAGATAATTATTTTCCTTTGCAAAAAATAATAAGGCTCAATTTTGACTGACTTCATTAGTAGGTACGCAAATTATTATACAATGCTCCGCACCGAGCTCAACCATTCATTCCCTGTTACTAAATGTTTGTCCCTGTAGCTAATGTATAGTAAATAGTCAATATGTAATACTGTAACTCTTAAAGTGCACCCCAACTACTATGCCATCAACTACAGTAACGTTTCATCAACAGTATCCTAATGTTAAACATTATACATGATATCAGAAAAAAGAGCCTTAAATGGGATACTAACTATACTGTACATAGGCATTTACTCCACAAGAACTAGTTTGAAATCCACTCCAGTGGGAGTTAGAATGAAACAGGTGGTTTTCAGGTCAAGACATATGTCTGCCTGGTGCATAATGTATGATCTGATACTGGAGCAGTAGGCTAAATGACATATAAATGTACTTAGTCTGGGCAGTGAACCAAGTGTTGTGCTCTCATCATTCAATATGATGTTTGGCGGGGGTCGACGTAGGTCAGGAAACTTTCACACGCACGAAAGCTTTGACATGTCAGTGAGAGAGACGCTTCAGTCAAAGAGCGCTGGAGTTAAATAGAAGGCATTCAGTGCGAGGGGGAGATGGGAAGCACTGGCATGAGCACAGATAGATTTATAACCTCAATAAACTGCACTTGGACGGACTGTAGTCAGAGTAAATTTCCACAGCAGGATGGAGGAGACTACCTGCCATCAAGGCTTCTCATATCACGGTTAGTTCTAGCACAGCTCCTCCAAAAGCCATCATCAACACGGTGACACATCACATTTTGGAAAGACACGTAATGCATTCAGTGGAAATACAAACGAAGGCACCAGAAACAAATGATAATGATTTTATTTTTACCTTTTTCTCAGCATCTTTGGTGCCTCCTCGCTTCTTCTCGTTGTCCCCAGCACCAAACAGCTTCTTGGCCCACTCATCTTTCTGAGCAGCCAGCCGGTGAGTGTGGGTCTGGGTGTGCAAGGGAGGTGGAGGCTGGCACCCTCCAGGTGGCGGCAGGTGTTCTCCAGGGACCAGTGGGGCCCGGTAACGGTCGGCAGGGATCTTACTCATGGGTGGAGGCAGGGTGCTGCAGTTAGCTGATGACCACCCGTCAGTGGATTCGGCGTACGACTCCTGATCACTGCTCAGGCCTTGGAGGTGGCGGTGTTGCTGATGCCAGTCTCTCAGCACGTGGACTGGCAGCCAACGCTGTGGCTCCACCCCTCCTCCAGCCCCTCTCTTGTCCCCACCCCCGACAGCTCCTCCCCACTTCCCCTGTGAGTACTGCTGGGGGTGGACCCCACGAGCATGTCTAGCTGGGACGTCAGGCTGAGCCAGTGGGAGGGGATGAGGCAGGTCAGCCAGGTATGGTTCATGGCGGTAGTGGCCATTTCTTATACCGGGCGGAGGGGGAGGTGGGTGAGAGGCTGCAACCCCTAGGGTGGGGCTCCAGGCCTGCTGCGAGGAAGGTGGGCTGTCCCAGTGGCGCGGCCCAGAGACGTGATTGTGGTTAGGTGGGCCTCCGAGGTCAACTAACAGCACCCTGTTGCTCTTCTCCTCAGGTAAAAAGTTACCAATCCCGCTATCGCTATTGCTGCTGGTGCTGTGGTTCTGTTGGGCATCATTATCCGGATCGGGAAAAGCCCGGGCACGGACACCCTCAATGTTGTCCCCCATGTCCCGGTAAAGTACAGACACGAAGTGGAGGAGAGACTGAGAACTGGGTGGGAATTCCAAACAGCCGCCAGTGTCTGGCTCAGGGGTACATTCAAAGCCAAACCGTCTGGCTACACCTAAATGCACCTGAGCAAAACAAGACAAGGTCCTCATGAGATAAAATACCATACGTCCTCACATAGTGTCCAGAGGTGTACTCATCCACAGAGAGTACCAGGCATATACAGGGGTAAGGCATTTATGAAAAGGAATTTTAAAATAATAAATAAAATATATATAGTTTATCATTACTTTCCCTTGAATGAATAATTATGCTGAATTAAAATAATATATGATATAATACAATGTGTGTTAATTGATATGTAATTTAATAAATCAAAATCAAATTTTCAATGGATTTCTAGAAAAGAAAGTTCAGAATATGATGAAAAAAACCCCCACAATACTTCATGCGTTCTCATTCATCAATTTCTGTCTGAATAATGTTGGGAAATGGCACGAGGGTATCAAAATATCCAACCACAGTGTCTCACCTGGTGGTGACACAGGTCAGGGTCCACGATGAACACGTGACAAGAGGTCCTCAAACCGCCGTCATCGTATCGTCCTCTGCTGAAGTGACAGTCATCTGTGGCCTGCATGGTGACCAGTCCAAAGAATCGCCGGTCATCAGGACAACAGGCACTGAAGGCTAGTTTTTCTGCAGGATACATGGCAAGGATCTGCCCTCTGTCACTGCATAGGCGCACACTGTCATACATGACCTGGCAAGAAAACATGCGAGTTAGAAATTGACACCCGGGAAGATAAATGATAAAAAATGCACATTTCAACTGCAATCACCTGCTACAAAATGACTGTTTTACTGTATATTTCAGAAAATAAAACTAAGCTAATATACATGTTGATTGTTTGAGGTGTTGGTGTGATGTCTTCACAGATATACAAATACATTAATATCCATGTATAATGAGACATATTGCAGCTAACCTTCATGAGGACCAGGGAATGGATCTTGTGCTCAGCCCTCAGACGTCTCATGCATCCTCTGATGGCTTGCAGGCTGTCACTTTCCAGGCTGGTACCTGTGGAGGCCAGCTCAATGGAGCCCAGGTAACCAACAATCATGCCCACATTGACAATGTCCTGACTGGGCTCTAGGACCAAGTCACGCCCATCCCCTACGTCCATGTCTTGTTCATGATGAAGATGTAGATGCTGGAAATCTGCATCCAGGAAAACTGAGTCATCATTTAGAACTTGGGCCATTTCCTCCTCAGAGAGCTGGACGGGGTTGCTCTGTGAGCAGGAGGGGTTTCGATATGGGGGAAACTCAACATCGGATGACGGCCGTGGTTTAGACGATGATGTGTGTGCAGGTCTGTCCTTGTCAGAGCTGCTGGACGAATGGCTGGAATTCTCAAAAATCATGTTAAAAATTCCTCCGGACTGCAGTTCTGCCACCACCCTCTCTGCCCGGTTAATGCCAAGCTGCTTCGAATCCAATTTGGGTCTGAACCGGACGCCATGAACTCCACAGCCCGCCCTAGTGCTGTTGTTGTTGTTGTTGATGCTGTTATCGTAAAGGCCGTCCAACTCATCATCACTGGAGCATGAGTCCTGGTAAGATGTAGCCATAGCGTTGCTGCTATGGTGACGACTACCTGCGCTGCGTTGCTGGTGATGATGTCGCCGGTGGCGCTCTGCCTCGCCGATGACCAGCTTCAAGACACCGGTGCAGCGTCCAATGAGTTTGACCACATCTTCGTGGGACGCCTTGGAGACATTGATGTCATTGACAGAGAGGATGTGGTCCCCTGAACGTAAACCGACATAATCTGCAGGGCTTCCTTTCAGGATACAACTGAGCACACAAGGATTTTGGCCCGAGAGCGTAAAACCGTACCCAGTCCGCCCCCTTGCCACCTCCACAGCACGGATTCTCCTCTGCTGGACAGAGGAGGGTGGAGGAGACTGGGTTCGGATGGGCTCATTGCCACCATGAGGACGTCTTCTTGATGAGGTATCCACTTGTTTGAACATTGTGTGTGTATTTTCTCTCATTTATTTGTTTGGAAACATTTCGGTGTCTGTCAAGCAGGAGCACAGGGCATCCAGCCAACAACTATCTTCTCGTCAAAGAGCTCTGCCATCCAGTAGCAAATACTGTGGCGGGGTGCGAGTTTGGACTCAGCTCTGGCACAACCTTCCTAAAGTGGACCCCTACATCACTCTCCAGTTGAACAACTTATCTACCTGCACAAAGGACCAGACAATTATCAGTTATGTTAGGCGAGCCTTTATTTGCACTCAATTCTGGATCAACGCAATATGGGTGCCAAAACTACTCTACTACATCACTGCGCGCGTTACAAAGTCTTCACTACATTAAAAGTAGGATTTAGTAGATGTCAAACGCCCTGGCAAATTCAAAGTTTGGATTTGGACCACAGGTTTTGGAAAAAACAAGCCTCTAAAGTCGTACAGTAACACAGCGTATGAACCTTACACCTTAATAAGGGTGCCAGGTTCAGACCAAAAGTCAAAATTTAACTGTACATGACTAAGAACGGCAGCACTTTAACTATTACAACCTGTCTGTACAAAATAACACATTAAAAAGGCATAAGAAAGTCAAAAGTGATCATTTGGGGGAGAACGTGCAAACTCCACACAGAGATTCAAACCCAGATCTTCCCGATCTGATGACTGTGTGACCAACATGCTAACCACTAGGACACCGTGCAGCCTTGTTTTACGCATGTATAACTATAATTGTAGAACTATAAAAACACGTTTTGTGTTAACATTTTTGAAAGTCGGCCTCTGATGACATCATAGATGGGCAACGTAACTGACTTTCAGGTGCGGTTGCCATTTTCAAGCTACACTGGCGTTTCGGATAAAAAATACATTAAGTACACAGTTGGACTCACGTCTTGTATTAATAACATGACAAGACGCATGCCATATTGGTAAAACTGAGGCAAAATTTTGTCGGAAATTTATGACGTTAACCAAAAAACGCGCTGGGGAGGGACACTAACCGGGGTTCCACTGTAAATATAAATTCTAATTCTACATCAGCTTAATAAATTACAACCCGGATGTAATGAGACTATCCATCCATCCATTTTCTATGGGTGGACTTCATTCTGCTAATTCTGATTTCATATCGGATTTCAATCAGATAATAACAGATTATGAGTATTATTAGAGTACAGTACTATTACAGTATTTACTATTAGCAGTCGAGACTTGAATTTTCACTTTTTAATGGGAGCGTTCTTGGAAGCTTACCTATCCTTGTTTTTTTTTCTTTAAATACACAGTTATGACAAATACAGGAGGTTGGCTGTACATACATAAACTCAAACCATGGCGTCAGAGACGTTCTCTCCAATAGGAAGCATATTTACACACCTTGCATCTTTGCAGGTAAGCTACATGATAGAAACAAACTTTTATGTGTAATTCAATTATTTTCAACGCAGCATCTAGTGGTCTTCGTGAAAAATACACAGTTTACAAATCTTCGGGGTTATTAACGATATTAAAGTCGCTAACGACTGCGAAGCTTAGGTGTTGTGATACTAACCAGGGTACAAAGTGTATCGTAAGTGTTGCGAAAATAATAGTTTTCGCCTCTGCTTCCAATAGTTAAAAAGTTTTTCTTTTAATGTGCACCCACCCCTGCTTACATTATAGCCCCGCCTCCCACGTACGCAGCTCACAGAATGGCGCTGTAACGTTGGCAACGGCGGCGTACACACACTTTAACAGGCTGCCATTGGTTTACACATATGTCACTCTACACATGAACAGTTATGTGGAGAACTTGACTAAAGTTCGAGTGAGAAATCACAAATAAAATGATCAACTTTAGCAGCACCAGGGGAAAGATAGCGGACTCGTATTTGAATGTACGCTAATAACACCGTGCATTGTGTATATTTGTGTTTGACTAAAGGAGGTAAAAAGCAAAAAACGGGAAGCAAAAAACTTATGAGGCTAAGACAGCCAAGTCAAAGGTAGATGCTGTTTTTTTAATGACACATAAGCCACAAAAGGCGTTGGTGGAGCGTTAGTTATCTAAGCGCTATTGACTTACTTGTCGAATGGCGGCTCCCAGACAGCATCCATACTTGAGTAGCTAGGGCCAGTTGGGGCAACTCATGGCGGATGAGTAAACAAAAGAAAAGGCTGCACCATCTGGCCAAGTAGCCTTACGAGGAGGAGGCCTGGGGGAGTGGAGGAGGAGGGTGGGCTGCGAGGAGGGACTGGATGTGGAGGAAATATTGAACCGTTCAAGCTGCTTCCCTTCGCATGGCCCGTATGATCTCTTACAACGCATGCTGGCATTGACATTAGTATGAATGAGGTCATTAAACGCCACTGCGCTAAACATAATTAAAAAGCACCCCAAATTACCTTTATGCTGCACAGTAAAAAAAAAGTGCAACACATGTATTATTTTTGTTGTTTTTGTCAGATAAATATTCATTTAACGGGATAAATGTTGAATTCAACCATATGTTAAGTCAATGTATGAAGCAGCACAAGGTACTGACAACCACAGTGTCTGATATCATCCTGAATTCATTCATTTATTATCATTTAACGAACACCAGTGTCATATACCATTCATTCTGAATTCGTTCATTTATCATTATTTAATTAATACAACAGTGTATGCTATCATTTATCCTGAATTCGGTAATTTATTGCTTAACGAACACCGGTGTCTGATATCATATATCCTGATTTCATTCATTATTATTTAATGAACAACAGTGTCTCATATCATTCATCCTGAAGTCATTCATTTATTATGATTTAACAAACACGAGCGGCTGATACCATTCATCCTGAATTAATTCTTCATTATTTATTGGACACCGGTGTCTGATATAATGTATCCTGAATGTATTCATTTATTATTACTTAATAAACATCATAGTGTTTGGCATCATTCATCTTGAATTCATACATCATTATTTAATCCCACAGTGTCTATTTTTGATCGTTTTATGAATACCAGGGTCACACATCATTTGTCCTTAGGACTTGCCTGTGTTTTCACCATGAGCAGTCTACAGTCATTAAATACACCTGAGCTCTGTTATTTAACAGTAGGTTTATTATTAAACACTGAGAGGTGTTTCTAACCTTCTAGTTACCTTTTCTGAACTACATGAGAAGGTCACGTATTCATGCATCTTTCAGACCTTTAAATATCCTTTAGTGTTTGCTCAGTTCCACCATTTACTTCCTGTTTACCAAAACCTTTCAGCCTAATGGCAGATTTACTGTCACGGACGGCAAAGGTTGTTATTTACGCATCATCTTTCCGCAATACATCAGCCTGATGCTTGCACCTGTGTTCCAAACTCAGTTTATGAATCATTATGCAATGTGTTACAAACATCTGCAAATCATGCATGAACTGTGTGGACACACGGTATGATGACCATTCATTTTCTGTGCCTCTTGTACGCACTAGGGTCACAGGGATATATTGGAGCCTATCGCACGGCATATATAAACAACCATTCTGTGTCCACTTAACCTGAAATGCATATTTTTGGAAAGTAAGAGTACCTGGAAAAAAACGACGCACGCACGGTGGAGGGGGAACATGCACAGAGGTGCCCAAACGGAGATACGACCGCAGATCTTCCACATCTCCAGACTGTGTGGCCACCACGAGGGCACCTTGCAGCCTGCAATAAAACCCTGCTGTTTAGGTGATCAAGTCTGATGCTTGTGTCCCTCACCGAACATTACTGACACCTACAGTGACCAGTGTAGAATACTACATAGGATCTTTGAATGCGTCTTCTGAATGTCTTTTATTTGCTTCCTTTAATTTATCATTTATGTTGAAAACGCTTACTTTATAAAAAAAAAAAAAAAGCAACTGCAGCGCGGAGGTTACGTTTTTGCCGGCAATCTCTTTGTTTGTGGTTCAAAATAACTTGAGAAGTTTTGAAGGGATTTGGATGAAATTTTCAGGAATGGTCGGAAATGGGATATGCAAGAACTGACTCAATTTTGGGGGTGACCCGGATCACCGTCTGGATTCAGGAACTTTTAAAGGATTCTTTAACATTGTGAGACAGGAGCATTTTTGCCATTTGTGCATATAACTCCACAAAAAATGGTCAGAGCAGTTGGGGGAAAAAAGATCCAATTTCCAACAGGTTCTACAATATATGAAAGACTGATCTAAAAAAATGTAGGATTATTTTGGTGTGAATCACAAAAAGGGGGTGGGGGTGGGGACTGTGGCACTTGGCGGAGGTCTGCGCTCTCCGAGTGCTTTACTGTGAGGAGAATAATATTGGGTTTTGAGTATCAAAAATATTTTGTGGGCTTTTTGAAGGGTGTTTTTTTCACCATTTGCTTGGGGTTTTGGAACATAAACCCCGCAAATCGTCGGTTTTACGGGCACTCACAAAATGCAAAAGGAAGCAAACTGAAGAACTTTCAAACTGAAAAATATGCCAACATGTCGATGTAACGTTTCAATCATAATCGTTTTCAGCTTTGTCAAAAGTAGGAAAAATACAATCAAGACTGCTTATTGTGGAAGCAAAATAAAACAGTTTACCATAATGTTGTTCTTAACCATCTTTCCGAACCACCTAAGATTTCAGGGTAATCTTATTACCCCCTGCGGAGTTCCCATCATCACTCAGGCTTTTGCTGCTCACAAGCCAGGGGGAGATGCTGAAACAAACCAATCACTTAAACACATTAAAACCTTGTTGTGGAGTAATTCCCGTTGACATTTTAAGTAGTACATGGTAGCTTGAAAATCAGAAGAAGAAGGGGAAAAAAGCCTTAATCTGATGGAAGGAGGTGTGGTCTCACACAGGAATTCCAATAACAGCTGCAGTCTACCAAGCAGCAGAGGACTCATTCATTTATTGTGTTAATACACGAGTTAACATGGTCGAACTTACATTGCCTTTAGAGTTTAAACAGAACTTAACATAAAAATCCATCACTTTTCTTGCAGTGTACTTATCAAGACCAGGTGCTAAAAACATTTACCTTTTAATTTCTGACGAAATTATTTAAAGCTCAACTCAAGAGGAAAACACCTGCTGTGCTCTGACATTATCAACAATTCTTTTGTCTGATTTGTCAAAGCTGCAGTTTGTTGCTATGGTAACAAGGCTGCCTTTGGCTTGTGTTGCCTTTAGTCCACACAAGAGTCATGGCAACTGTAGCCATCGACATACCGTACACTAAAGGCAATAATGCATGACGGTAGCGCTGATGCTAAGCATGCTTTTAAGCGTTCAGTGTACAGGACATCATCCTTATCTAAGGCAAGTGTATGTACACACCATGAAAGCCCAGCACAGCGCCAGGCAACTCAAGTCTTCTGTTTAAACACACAGCTTGGTGCATTCCATGGTCACATAGCTTTCATGATCTTATGTGCATTAAAAAACAAATACAACACATTGGTACTGTAAGAACTCTCCTTATCTTTGTACAATTCTATCATGCACAATGGCTTTCATATTCATTTACTTTTTACAAGATATAAGGGCAACGACATTTAAGAGACACATCACATCTTACATCCTGAGTGTTCTAAGGAACAAGAGATGGGAACATTTGGGTGCACGTGAGGCGGAATAATCACTGAATACCTTTTTTAAAAAATGGATGACAAACGTGAAGTAGCATAGATTATGGTATTGTTGTTGATTATGTTCTAATGTATGTGAAATGTTGCCATGTGGAAAACATAAGTGTCATTCTGACATAGTCTAAACAATTGTCGCATTATTCTTTATCACAATGATGGAAATAAGCTACAATGGCGAGTGGTCGTTCTCACACACAAAATAAACATGACTATTTTAATAGTGTGCTGGTTAGGATGACCACACAAAGCTTAAATATATATTTATATTTTTAAAGAATGAGCAGTCAGTCCTGACAAGCACATTAAGAGGAAAAATACATTGAAAAATAGATGCAATTTGAAATCTAGTAAATGACTTTCTATATGCGATACTATTCCAACAAGTGTTTATCTCATTCTGCTTTCATCAAGGTGCTTTCAGGACAGGAAAGATGATTGTTTTTGGGGATGTTATATGGTGCCTGGTTCTTACAATTCAAAGATTCTCCTCTCACATCGAACATACATAAACATTACTGTATACCTTAGATGTCACCTCAAGAGAAAAAGCAGCAAACTACTGCTGCTCATTGCTTCCCCTCCATCACAGCCTCAAGTGGATGAGAAGAGCTCACCACATTTGTCACCACACATCTCTGCCTCAGAGTCCATCTGGCTCTCTCACAGTGTTGTATCCTGATGGATTGACTGCAGGCAGCCCAGCAGCTGGTAGTAAGGACCTCCTGGTGAAGCTACAGTCTCAAACACCGACTGGAAGGCCCTGCGGTCCAGCTCCTCGTCGATCTGATGCCGGTAGAAGTCCATGGCCACGAGGCAGAACAGATTGACATCCACCACTTCACTGGAGCCCATTCTGCTGATGACGTGAGGCAGTCTGGGAAAGGAGGAGGGTTAAAGACAACACTATGTGGTTTTTAAATCTCATCCAGCAACTTGCAGGAAATATCTACAGGTGCACTGATATTTAAAAAATGAAGAAATAAATGGTTACAATACAGTTTTTGACACACAGCTCCTCTCCTCCCCTCTCCAAACCCGCCTGCTAGCTTTTGACCTTTACTTTCTCGGATTTGGGATTTGCATTAAAAGTGACTGATGGAATGATTCGATCGGATTCAGCTCCACAACTTCTCCCTCTTTCTTTAATTGCTCACTCGCTAAATATGCCCCACACACTTTATTAAACTAATGAATGATAATGCATGATGACCAATGAACAGATGGGATTGGAGTCACGTCGGAGGCAGTCACTACACACAACGATGGTGCGTTCAAAGTGCGAAACTCCACACTTGATGAAAAACATCAGTGAAGCATAAAGACAAACATGTAAAATTACTAGGGCTGTCAAATGATACAAAATTTTAAATCAGATTCATCAGTTTTTAAATTAATCAATCATGATTAATCACTATTTGCAACTATGTCTGAAAAATGCCCATTTTTAGAAAGGATTATACATATTTTAAGGCTGTCAATCGATTAAAATATTTAATTGTAATTAAACACATTTTTTGTCTGTAGCTAACTCCATCCATCCATCCATTTTCTATACCGCTTCTTCCTCATTAGGGTCGCGGGGGCATGCTGGAGCCTATCCCAGCTGACTTTGGGCGACAGGCGGGGTACACCCTGGACTGGTCGCCAGCCAATCGCAGGGCACATATAGACAAACAACCATTCACACTCACATTCATACCTATGGACAATTTAGAGTCGCCAATTAACCTCACCTGCATGTTTTTGGAATGTGGGAGGAAGCCGGAGTACCCGGAGAAAACCCACGCACACACGGGGAGAACATGCAAACTCCACACAGAAATGCTCAGGGGAGAATCGAACCCAGGTCTTCCCGATCTCCAAGCTGTTACTGTGTTGGCCAACGTGCTTGTAGCTAACTCATAATTCACATTTAATCACAGATAAAAATGTTTTTATCTATAATAAGTAGGGGTGTAAATCTCTTTGTGGTGAACGATTCGATACGCAACTACAACAATAACTACATCAAATTTTGTTTTATTTTATTAAAAAAAAATTTAACAATTAAAAATCCCCCAGTTTTTGCATGTTTAATACGAGCTGCGTTTTGTACCACTTTGACAGTCCTTGAACGCACCTAATTTTGTCCCACGCTGCACAGTACTACTACTACTACTACTATACTGTATATTTACACTTTTTCTTTCACCTCATATTTGGTTCCAAATACTGATACTATGTGGGAATGCATAAAGGTAAGATTTGATTACCTTACTGAGTGCTAATATGCATATTTGTTCAGTACACAACCTCTGAAAAGCAAATTCCAGGCTTGTGCTGGTGGATGGTGGGTTCAAAAATATACAGTTAATACAGTTATACAGTTACCGCTGTATAAACGTCACATAAAAATACCGGCAGTGCTTCACGACCTTCCCCCTTCTCTCTGGCAAGTTGACGATGACAGAATGCATGACAATTCCAATCAAACCAAGATACACATAACTTTAGTCTCGTTGCCAGTTTTCAAAAATCTACAGCTAATTACATCAAAAAGTGTTTATATAAACGCAATGTAAAAATTAGTTGCGCCTCATTCAAAACTGCAGTTTTGGGGCTTTTCTCTGAAAGATGTCACAACATGCAATATTAACTCTAATCATTTCTTCTGATAATTTTATATTCAAGTAATTTTCAGTATCAGGCCACTATTCTATATCAGTTGAACACAAAAAGGGTAAGTTGATCCAAAATGTTTGTGTGTTTAAATGAATACAATAGTGTGGAAACAAAAAGTAAGGTGTATTATAATTATATTCTGACTCAATGCTATATTTTGGGGTTTCGGAGTATGTTTCCTTTTCTATGCAAGACTTTCTTCTGGCTTCAGAATGACAAAATCACTTGTTTTTTTATGTTTACTTAAGGATACAAGGCTGAGATCCACTGTGAGGTGGAGGCAGAGACAAAGAAGCATGAGAGGCTCCACATGGCCATGGCCACAGGTGTCCTTTGCGTGAAGTTGGACAAGGAGAGCAGCACCCAGTCACGCACCATTGATGATTGGCCTGTAGCATGGAGTGTCTGGAAAACCTGAACGCGGTAGCACAGCAAAGAGGTAATTTAAGGTCCACTGTCACATGTAAAGTGACATTTGTTCTTCTCGCGTTCTTTGTACCAACCTTGTAGACTACTGTAGCCATGAACTGCGGATACGGTTGCTGGTTGGACAGGAACTCGCCGATGACCTTGTTCATGACATCTTGAGGTGGAAAGAAGTCGTCGAGGAACTGTGGTAGTATCCTAGCCACTACCCGAGCTTCGCTGGGCAAACCCTTCCGGATCCTGCAGGCAGGACAACCAAGTGGTGAGGTGAAGTATTGCAAGCAAATGATTTGTCAGCAGGGGCTGTCATGCTGGTGATCCCCTGATATAGCAAATAGTACATTTTTAAATGTACGCTTAATCTATGTGATCAGTATCGGTATCTGCCAATTTCACTCATAGATGATTGGTATCGGCAGCATACAAACCTGATCAAAGCATCCCTATAACAAATACATAAAAAGGAAAGGGGTGTTTGTGTGTGGAGTTCACCTACCTGTCAAAGAGGACGGAGACCCTCTCCATGGCAACAATGATCGACTCGCTATCTGGGGCCTGAGGGTCTGTGTGTGTGGGGCGACTGGCGGGGCTAGCTTTCTCCTTCCCTGAGGAGAAACCAACATGACCCGCCGTGACGCCCACCACCTCCGCTACAGCAGAGCCAGAGTCAACCTGACCTTTAACCCCTGTGACTTCTGAACCCGACGCAAGCACCGCTGAGAGGACGACAGGGAGGGGAGCACCAGTTAAATCAGTTTGGCAAAGGTTAAGTGTCTGAGCAGGGACACGGATGCAGACTTTCAATGTCAATTTAGTTACTGTTCAAAGCAAGACATAATGTAGAATTTCTGGGAGCTGACTTCAAGTTCATGAGTATCCCAAGGCTGAAAGTGACTGCTGCTTCAAAGTTTGAGATATGCACTGAAATACTTCCTGAGTACGTTGCATCCTAAAATAGTCTGTCGAGTGTTGCATATCTTCTGGCCAACTTTTCAGGGTGTTATATGGCCGCTCATTACAAGGAGAACAAAATTAGTACGGGTTGAAGTAGGGGTTAAAGGTAGGCTACACCTAAAAGGTATCTTAACGATAAATTACATGCAGGAAGCAAGCAGGTGTTAAGAGTAGCCGATGCATCCAAAGTTTTGCTGCACTACAAAGCTACCATGCATGCCAATAATTAGTCTATCAGCCAATAACAGTGGGAGGTGGATAACAGGTAAATGAATCTGTGCAAATTCAAACAAAATTCAAAAGAAACATGTCGATGGGATGGAAAGCTCAAGAACAACTTACATGCAACAGGACACTTTTTTAAGCAAAAGTTTAGTTTAAGCATGAAGGTAGGCTTTAGATCTTAGAATCTAATGCTGCCTGCCTACTGTCATGCAAAACTTAATGGAGGCACATATGACTTCACAGTGGACGGTCAAGGGGAGTTGGCCAACATGAAGCATACAACAGTGCATTCAGTAGAAAATCTGTTTTGCACATTGATCACTTTGAGCCATGCTTACCGGTGTACATGCAGGTGAGCATGAGGCCTAGGGCGGCCATAGCTCTGTGTGGTGATGGCATGTTCACTCTGTCCACACTCAGCTTGACCAGCGCCTCTCCATCCATACGAGACAGCTGCTCAGAGAGCAAGAGGCGCTCCAGACCCCGGAGCACACAGTGATAAATCACTGAAGGGGTTGAGTCCTCGCTGGCTGATACCATCACACTGCACACCTGAAACACACACACACGTGGCAAAGACGAGGCGGTGTTATCACATTTTCCCACTCTGGAAGCCGTTTTAATAAAAAACACAATTTCAGAGCACCCAGAAGTCGTGGATGAAAGACTAAAACGATAAAATTCTTCGATCAGAAAATGTTTCCGTGTGGACAGGCCCTGAGAACAGTGGTTCCCAAACGTTTCACAGTTCCGTACCCCTTCAGAAATTTGACCTTAAGCCATGTACACCCTACTCCTGCTGTTCACATGAGGCATTCAAGCGCACTGCGTAACCGAGTTTTAGCCTGTGTTTTGTTACGCCAATTTTACATTTTTTATCCACGTACCCCCATGACAATTTGCAGAGCTGACTTTGGGAACCTAGGATTTAGAGAAACAATAACAGCACCAACTGTGAGACTAGGATAACAAAAACCCTCATTAGTAGGATCCATTGCTATTACTACTAATGTAGTAATAGTGTAGCAACTTTGGAAGCAGGAGTGTTTATTATTTGGCATCAAATGTCACAACTCAGGAAGTCACTAGATTTGTTGTTTATTATGCAGTGGATCCCCGCACCTTTGAGATTCAGTGGCCCTGCAAAACTTGTGAATTTTTGGTGAAAAATGTTAGCATTTTTCCTCTTTGAAAATAGTCCAGAAAATAGTTTTTTTGCACAGAAAACATCTCATTCACCGTAAGTTTGCAATAACTTATAAGTAAGTCATAATACAGATACAATGTGCAGCATATACTGTATGTACCACTGTTAGAAAAGCCCACATGTTTTACATGTCTTTATGCTTTCTTCCCCCGCCAAGCATTGAGATTTCGCCCTTCGGCAGCCCCTGAACACACCATAGTCGTGTGCTATAACTGGCTACACTGTGACTCCGATTTCATCTGAACATCGATCATCCGACTATCATTCTTTAATGGGCACTACCTAGACGTTTCATAAGTATATGAGGTATATTTAGGGCTTAAACCTGGATTATGTCATGAGTAAACAACGGCAATTAAAGACAGCAGGGGAGGGTTCTGGAGCTGAATCGAGTCTAACAATTACAAGTCACTTTTATTGCAGATGTTGAGCCAAAATCGGGGAATTTCAACATCATTTTTATGGCCATTTTAGTTTTTTTGCCATTTGTAAACATAACCTCCCCCCTTCTCTCTGGCAAGTTGACGATGACGTAGTCCATGACAATTCCAATCAAACCAAGATACACATAACTTTAGTCTCGTTGCCAGTGGGGATCTACTGTATTCTATTAAGATAGCCTTTTTTCCCCATTTCCACACATCTTACATGTTTGCAGGGTTACCTGTATAACTCCAGCCATGAACTCAGCTCCTACATCAAGAGGGTAGTTCTCCATCATGTAGAAGGCCACAGCACACATCACTAGGACATGTTGTTGGTTATGCAGGTTTACACAGCTATAGAATACAAGGGGGAAAGAAGCATTTTGTTATAATGCCGTCTTGGCCATGGTCATTTATTTACATGACACCAAGTGACTCTCCAAAGATCTGTTATTTATAATGATTCATTAAAGAATAAGTGTCCACACTAACTGAGCAATAGCCCTCAGGTTGGACAGCAGGTACTCTGAGATGGTTGGAATGAGCTGCTTGGCTGTATCATCTAGCAGGTCACACTCCAACACATACAGCACCCCATGAAGAGCACCCATGCGACTGGGCAGGTGTGTGCTGCGCAGGGTTGTCTCCAACAAGCGACAAACTGGTTCTGCAATAATTTTGTCCTGAGAGAAAACATAAAAACTTTACTATCCTGCAAAGTCTTTATAAAACAAAATGACACATGGTACAAGTCTACTATCTTCAATCCAGACACAAGAATACTCACCATGCCCAACACAGCAGCAGCCTTGCAGATAGCAGGCACCAGGTACTGATTGAGGATCTCATCCTCTGGTGGGTGGAGCTTTTGGAGCTCCATTAGGGTGGAGAACATCATGTCAAACTGGTTCCTCTCTGTGAATAAGTCTGACACCGCCAGCAGCTGCCAAGAATAGTAAGATAAGAGTAGATGCTAGTAGTCAGCAGTCTGGTAGAATAAACCACCTGTAAATTAATCTGGTTCTATTAACGTCAGCGTGTGCAGTTGCTCACCGATCGGACCACTTCACTGACAAGTATGGTTGGAGTCTTCCTGTTACTGGGAGAGCCTGGAATAAGCCACTGACTGTAGAGTTCCAGAAGAAACTGGGAACACGAGTGAATGTCCACCCCTGCACGATGTTTTCTGAAACCATAAGTAGGAGGGGGTCAGATGGGTGCAATTTAAACACATAAAGCAGGGAAAATTTCTGCGTCTAAATTATTCACATACCGGGAGTTAATTGGTGATAAAGGGGGGGAGACTGGCGCAGGCATATCTACTTCATCTTCCTCATCTTCACCCCATTCTTCCTCCCTCAGTGGAGTGATGTTATTTCCTAACCACACTGAATGGATGGACACCTGAAAAGTAGTGAAGAGCACAAAAAACCAATGAAAGTCTAGCAAATCAAACAAACAAACTTTCATAACCATCCACATAGCTTCTACCTGTCCCAATTTATAGTCCATGTTTCCCATCTCCCGTTCCGTGTTGATCTGAAGCAGCAACTTTTCATGACTTATCAATGTTCCTGCTGAAAGGGAATTGCATTTATTAATTAAAGCAAATATTAAATACAAACAGTTATGCAACGATGCTGGCTACCTGCTGATGCTGCTGACAGAGAGGGTACGGGGTCCCAGGCATGGTAAGGGTGGTGTGTGTGAATGTTGTCTCTCTTAGAGACAAGAGCTTGTATTTCCCTCTCCACCTCACCCCTGATAACTGCCAGTTTCCTTCCAAACCTGGGCACAAACTCAAAAATCAAATCGAAGCACACTCACGTGTGGCTACAGTGGAAAGACAAAAATGCAAATCTACCGCGTCTCCAGGGCTTTGAGGCTCTTGTTACGAGGCTGCTGTTCCAGACAGCTGACTGCAGGGTTGCCAGCAGTGGGCAGAGTCATTGCACTCAGCACCAGGCTGGTGATGGCCTGCACTGCTAACACATTCAACTGGGTACGCTCTAAATCCTCCTTCAATGTGAAGCAGACATATAGTAGTGTTTTGTCATTTCAACTAGAAATTCTGCAGGCATAAAAAAACTGTATGCACATTTGTACTCGTACAGGTGGTCGGTTAGACATAAGGATGACTCGTTCTGAAATGCATGATAAAATAACCACCTCCTGCTGCGTCTCTTCCTCTTGGTCCATTGTGATTGGTTGTGTGACCAGAACCCCCAGCAGAGTGGCCCAAGTCTCCTCAAACTGAGTCCTGTTGCTCCAACCTGAGACAGTTAAAACATGTTTTCATTATTTAAAAAAAAGAACAAGAGGTATACTTTTGTTGTAAATACCACTTGTGCGTTTTTCTATACCAAGTGTGTTAATGCGATACAGGAACTCTCTGAAGACATCCTTTTCCTGCAGGAAGTCCACAGGGATCTCAGGCAATGTTGTACCAAACTCCCCTCCTGGCTGTGGGGACCAGCCCAGTTTCCAAACCTACAGTTTTGATTTCAAATAAGTGTATTTGCCTAACACACTTGCTTTTCCCCTCAAACACAGAAACACACTAACCAGAGGAGGAACTCGAGTGAAGCTGTTGACCAGAGGCAGTCGGGCAATACTGATCACAATGTTGCGTAAGGTCGGAGTTAGAAAAGCAGGGATTGCACTATTTCGTTGATGTCCCAAAGAAAGTATGCTGTGCAGCCCTTCCACCAGGTCTGCCATGATCTCACATGCTTGCCACTCGCAATCGTCTGCAACCAAAAGATAAAAGTCACATGTTCATCAACCTTGCACAAGGTATGCTCAGAAGCAAATCCATAGTTTCAAATGCTCCCGTCAAGTAAGTGAAAGCTCACAGTTAGCATGTGGTGAATCCACTTCATCTCCTTCAGCATCCCTGGCTAACCTTTTCTTCTTCTCTGGGGGCAGAAGCTGGTCTCCAGGGCTCACAGCCACTTAAATGCCAGATCAAAGAAAGCTTTTTTTAAAGCAGGATATAAGCGCAACAAGTTAACAGTAATCAACACATACAGTCCCCACTGGTCTCCTTACCAGCAACCATAATGAGACGTAGGCAGTAGATGAGCGAACATGTGCGTGTGGTGTACTCTGGGGTGGACAGTTTGTTCCAGATGCAAGGCTGCTGCAGGGCTAAGCACAGACAGGCCAAAGCCCACTGCAGGTCCACACTCAGGGGGAGCTGATCCTGGAGCAGACGCCACGCTATCACCTGGGCAACAATAACCCCCCCGCCAAAAAAAAGACAAATGTGGACAGTGGACACCAAAATGGGTACATTTTTACAGAAGACATTTTGGGCCATGACAAACCTACAATGTGTTTTGTATTTGAAATCATAAGCAATATTCTCAATGCTGACTATAAATGGAAAAAAAACTTGATACCAATATGGTATTTTACCTCAGCGGCAGTGCAGGTGAAAGCAGTGATGAGGTCCTCCTTGTCAGAGAGAATGTGTAATGAGGGTGGGAGCTGGTTTACACTTAGGAGGTACTGGGACAGTGCTCTGCTGAGGGCTAAAACCCTGGGGTAGAAACTTGGCTCATCTGAAAGACAGCAAGACATGGAAAACTGAAGCAGGAAAGGAAGACTACAGTTATACAACAGCCCTGGGAAAAAAAAAAAAGAATAGCTCACTTGAGTCACTCAAGTTTCAAAATGTCCCTCCAGAAACAATTTAATCCACAACTCACAGTATATGATTCCACATGCTCTTACCATACACATCACCCAGCTGGGTCCAGTAAGACTGTGGCTGGGAAGGTGGCAAGAAGGACTGGTGCGGTGAAGGAAGTAACTGTGTAACCCCAGCAAGCTGCTCTAAGGTCACCTGCAATGCAGTCTCTAACAAGAGCGACCCCTGTCCACGTGTTAATCGCTGTACTCCCATGCTCAGGCATGGACACAGTAGACTTAAGTTGAATGTCTGTCATTACAGAGAGAACATTTTGTTACTGTATATGCAAAAAGAAAAAAAAAAAACACGTCAAGTTCATTAGCATGCACACTTACCTCACATCGCATGATGCTGAAAACATCAGCGGGAGGGAGCTTGGTTAAGAGTTCCGTTGTCTCCAACAGAGAGACATCTCCACGAAGACAACACTGACACTTCACCAGTGTCACATACCACTCCTAGAAGAAATTGTTGTAAATGTTATTTCTAAAATGATTTTAAGGAGGAAGAAGAAAAAAAAAAAAAAAAAAAAAAAAAAAAAGACCAATTCAGATTCCTCACCTTATCCGCAATGACCAGTTCAGGAGCAGGGGGTGGATCCCCATCTAAGGGGTGTGAACTCACAGGAGGGACTGGGCTACTGGTTTCAGCAACATTGGCTCGGAACCTGTCCAGCAGGGAGTAGAACCTCTGATGCCTGCAATGAAAAAAAATGATGGTATTGAGGTGTTTTTTCCAGATCTGCAGAAATGACTCATAAATTCTTCTCATTTTAAATGTTCAATAAACTTTTGTATGTATAATGTTTTAATTAGGGATGCTACGATCCGCCACCATTCAGTATCGGACAATCTCTGTGAAAACGCATTTATCGGCATATGTCGATAAATGCCTTTCCACACTGATCAGAAAACCTGATCACATCCATGCAGCCTGTTGAGAGCGTTCCCTGCCCACTTTCCTTCACACTGCAAAGGCGTGCCAAACCCAAAACAAACATGGCTTCCCTGCTGTATGTGAGAGTGATACAGTATATGTATTTTGCACCCTGCAAAACATTCCATGAAAAATATCTCGCCGGGGTGGCACGTTAAAAAGCTTTAATTTAAAGCGGCATTTGAAGAACAAACACTTGACGGGGTATGGTGAGTTTTCGAGGATCACAATGTGTTATCACTCAAATGGCAGCTGGACAACACTTGCCAGTATGTGCGAAATAGTCATAAGTCTGAAGCAAATAACCCAAAAAATAATTTAATTCATCGGACCAGATGACCAGCCTCTCTCAGGTAGACAGCAGGTTTGCCAGCTGCTCTCTCACTTGGAGCCCCACTGCGTGATACCCAGAAGGACTTCCAGGTATCATGCAGCTAGAGCTCCATCAGACAATGTACTCTCACATCCAAAGTCTCCTTAAAAGAAGGTGTCCCATCCTCTGCAAGTTTCACCAGTGATACATGTTCTCTTGCAAAAGTAAGTAAAATATGTTTTTGTCTAAATGAAGATGATTTTATGGTTCCTTTTTCATATCACATAGCAAAGCAGGGTTGTAACCAGGATATTCTGGGCCCAATGAAAAAAATGTTTTTTTTAATAATTACCTATTTTTTCCACCCCGGTACGCCTGTCCAATAGCACTCATCATAAATAAATTTAAAAATGTACACTTAATCGGTATTTGCCAATGTCAGTCATGGATGATTGGTACTGAATCAGCAGCATAAAACCCAGATCGGAGCATCTCAAGTTTTAATGCTTGGCTCAAAAAGACAGTAATGCCAGGGAGAATTACCTCTGAGCCAGGCCACTGCTTTGAAGGTATTCCTGGATTCTGTCCAGTTCTTCCACAGGCAGCTGGGCTATACTGTTCTGGAAGGTAGAGTTGTTAAAAAGAGTACTGTAAACTACAACAAAGTAGTTAACTTGAGTTTGATGTTTTACTTCTTAAATTAGAAAACATTTAAAGACCTGTAATGTCTCAGCCAACAGCATCTCTACCCTACGACACGCCAGCGTGTCCACCATACGGGCCAGAACCCTGAAGGGTGTACTTAGCATCTTGTCCACATACAGCATCAGCAGGGAGCCAGACTGACTGAGGTGGATGCCTTCTAAACACTGCAGAGTCTTCTTCAACATTGTAGGCTACACAGATAGAAGATATGGGGAAGAGTGTAAGAGGATAAGTAAAGCAAGATGGGGGCTGGAAAATATTACATCACTGACTATACCAATATTTTAACATGAGCAGAACACGACTATTGCATCACATGTGCAATAAGAGTGGGAAGCCTGAACACATGAGGAAATTAAGCCCAGATAAAAGCACTTACAGTGGTCAGGTTGTCACAGCGCGACTGAATGGCTTGGATAAAGAGGCCGCTGGCAGCTGAATTTCGGTGCACAGCACTGATGAAATCCTGCACGGGTGGCTCATGAGAAAGGCTGATGAGATCACTCACATGGTTGACTATCAGCCAGGTGAGATGTTCTGAGTCATGCAGATTCTGACACTTAAAAAAAAAAATACAGATAATATACAGCAAAGATTTAGCACTGATACAATATCAGTCACATAGTATGTTAATATTCTGTTGTAGTCTCACACTCTTACCACATAATCACAGAAGAGGATGAGAGCGCCCCTGTGGACAATCTCTCTGTTCACCATGGATAACTGGGACAAAGGCTTGTCCTCACCTTCTCCTGAAGAGTGAGGGATAAGCAGTTTTGTGCATGATAGGCTGTGTCTCCTGTTGAAAAAAAGAAAGGGAAGAATTGACAGCAAATTCACAGTGAAAAGATATGTACGTAGCTGAAATAACCACATGAAGGCCTTGTCCCCATAGTCACAATAGTGAAAGTACACTTTCATCAAAAAATGACCAAAATAAAAAAAAAAAAAAAAACACTTAATAATTTATCAACACCTATTGATTTTTTGTGTATAACCTCACATACGCCAATTGTTTGTCCTTACTTCGGTGTCTGGTGAACCTCAGCCCACCAGGAATAGTTTGTGTAGTTGATGAGGAGTAGGACCTGGCACCAGAGCAGCACCAGGGAGGGGTGGGTGGTGATCAGGCCCTGCACCATGCAGTTTAGGGTCTCCAAATGGTAGTAAAGACCGGCCTCAGAGTCACTCTGGCCATTAGCACTCTCACCCACCAAGAGGCGGCTGGCTGCAGCTGTGATTCTACGAAACATTCCTGGATAGAAAAACACATGGGTAAAAACTGCTTCATATTATAACACTGTTAGTCATATCAAACTTTGATAAATGCTCACCACTTTTAAAGATGTGTATTAGACACATGAGCAATGTGCCCAACTGCTGGCAATAGAAAGTGTGTTGCTTCTCTGTAATGTCCACTTTAACTTGTCTGGAGGAAATTTCATCCAGCAACACTCCAACCATTTGGAGCAAGAATCTAAAAAGGCGAGGACAACAACAACAAAAATAAATTTATGTGACAACTTTTCAACAGGACTAAAAATTAGGCATGCATAAACTTTTGATCAATCAGTCAGTTAACACACTAACCTGGCAAATGTTTCCTCAGGCAAGGCTTTTTGTGCATGCCCATTAGATTCTTGAATAGTAAATGAATCAGAAGTGGGTGGGCCATTTGGGGAGGGGCTTTGCTGATGGAGGCGGTGGACTGTGTTGCAGGAAAGGAGATGTGGGGAGAGGGCGAGCTCGTGGACTCGCGATAACACAATGTCCTCAGTTGACTGAGAGACTAGTACCCTGAGCACTGCCAAGATACCAGACACCCACAGTTGGACTGTAGTCACAGACGCCTGGAGGAATGGATTATAGTTCAACTTGAAAAAACAATTTTTAGATAAATCACTAAAATTGTGCTCAAAAGTTCGAGCAGTGATTTCTCACCATAGTAGACGGGGTGATGAACATACTCTTGAGCAACATATCCACAGGCCGTAGAGAGGAGGGTGCCACAGTCTCAAAAAGAGTGTTTAAAACTCCCAAAGCCTCAGGGGAATCCAAATGCATCTGTTGGGATACACAACACATAAAATGTAAAAAGTTAAGATTTAACATTTTGCCAATTTCATTGCATTATGGAGGTCTCCATGGCAATGTACAAGTATAATGATAAGACCCTACAGGCAGTTTTACAACCCAATTCATTGCGCTCACTAATTGTACAATGTATGGAACCATCGCACAAGGAAACAACACCTTTCCAGGCCCTGTCAGCCGGACCGAGCCTTACTCTGTGTGAAGTCCCTGGTGGCAACACACACTCAGTGCTGTAACCATATGGAGACTGACACATAACAGCCAAGACAAAACCACTGTCATACCGACAAAGTACAAACTTGCTGAATGGAGATGAGGATTAAAACACATTAACCGAGCAAAGTAAGTAATGTCCACTCGAATAATGCATGTTACCTGCTGCTTGGCAATCATGGGAAGAATCACATCTGCAATCTGTCTGGACAATCTCTTCCACTTATCCTCATTTTCTTTGTGACACTGCTGTAGAACAAGGATGAACATCTCCAAAACCTACAGCACAAATAAAAAGAAATGTAGGCACAAAAGAAGGCCTGGTCCTGATGATTTGACAATCATTTTTACAGTGTACCTGGTGGTACTGAACAAGTCTGAGCAGCATCGAGACCACCACTTCTTTCTGCGTATCCAGCTCTTTGCCTGCATCTGCCTTGTTTGAGCCCCTCAAGACAAACAGGTCATGTACTATTGGCTGCAAGGCAGGAATTGCTACAGAAAAAAAATTAGAACTGGTGTTACAAGTATGTTTTCACTTTTTTTTTTTTGTGTTTCTATCTTCGATGCTCGCTTCACCGTGTGTAACTGCTTTCCTTCCGCTGGCCATGATGCCATCACACAGCTGGATGATTTTGGGGATGCTGATTATCTGCTTGGAATGGTAACGTTCATAAGACAATAGTACGAGGAAGAAAAATATGTTTGGTATGATGGCCTCTGAATCTCTGAAAGAAAACAAACCCAAAATGTTTCTGTAAAACAGCCCTGCTATACGACGAGTGGAAGCTTTTTCTACAAATCTAACAAATGTGTACTGTAAATAGTCGGTCTATAGGGAACTTACCTAAACTGTCCCACTTCAATATATTCAAACTGTTTCAGGACAAACCCTATGAAAACCTGCAATAAAATGAATTGAAATGTTAAAGAAAAAAAACAACTGGGGACAAATGCAGATCATGTTCTTCAGAGTATCTATTCAACCTGATCAGAGTCTAGCAGGCAGTAGTTAACTCGAAGCTGCACAAGCTGGGCTAGAAGGTCCAGAACTTGTCTCTGCAGAGCCACAGAGGTGCTCGTGGTGTATTGCTTCAAAGCTTTAATCACAAGTGGTTCAAAAAGACGGATGTGGTTGTGGATGGCATTCTGTGTAAACATAGGAACGCTTTAGCTCTCTCAAGCAATCATCTGTCATCAGTTATCCCTGGGGACATAAGAAATACGTGTACCTTGTCTCCTCTTTGGCGTGTTGCATTTGCAATGTTAGACCTCAGCTGGTTAGATGCCTTCTGCATCACATCAAACCATCTGGAAATGGATAAAGAAGTACCAAATACTGTGACATATTCAAATGCATTTTTGATGGTACAATTAAGAAAAATCTTTTCATACATCTGGTCTGTGCATTTAGACCCACCCAGAGGTGTCCTGCTCCTGTTCAGCCTGCACCATGTTACGGAGACTGGCGTCAGCCAGAGCCTGTGTGAAGTGTGTGTATGGTGCCATGAAGCAGTAGTGGTACAGGCCTGGTCTCAGGCTGGACGAGCCAAGACGAAGTACCTTGCCCTGGGCACGGCTGGGTCCACTCAGGACACCCTCATACTGGGATGCCAAGTTTGTGCCAAAAAGGGTCTTCAACAACTGAAAGAAACAATTTTACCACTAATGTATTTTTCAAACTCATCCTTATACAAGTAATCACTCTCGCAGAATACGTTTATTTAAATTGTAGAATGTATGGAACCATCGCACAGGGGAGCCAACGCCTTTACAGGCCCTGTCGGCAGGATCCAGCCTTACTCTGTGTGGAGTCCCTGGTGGCAACACACTGCTCAGTGCTGTAACCATGTGGAGACTGCCACACACAATCCGAGTCATATCTATTCAAAGTACTAACCTGCTGAACACAAACGGTAGCCATGGTAGGTTCTCGGGAGAAGCAGGACTTGAGATAGCCCAAAATTTCCTCTACACACTACATAGGGAGAAAAATTGTAATTTTTAAAATGGAGTGTAATGAAGGGCCTTGCTTTGGAGAACAGGTCAGCGCACCCCTACATCAGGGGTGTCCAAAGGGCGGCCCGGCGGCCATTTGTGGCCGACGGCTGCGATTTCATCGGCCTGCACAACAATCTAAAAATGTAATTTAACAAGGAAACTTAATAAAAAAACAACAGTAGCAAAAATGGGAAAATCAATCAAAAGTCAAAATATTAAGAGAAGAGTTGTAATCTAGCAAGAAAAAAAAGCCATAATTTCACAAGAATAAATTAATAGTACGAGGAAAAAGTTTTATTCTCAAAAACAATGAATAAAGTTGTAATTTTTGGAAACTTAGGTTGGGGGAAAATTTATAAAAGGGGATAAAGCCAAAATATTAAGAGAAGAAAATATACAAGAAGAAAGTTGAACTATTTGGAAAATTAAATTAAATTAAAAAGACACTAGAAATGAAAAAAAAGCTGTAACTTTACGGGAATAAAGTCAAAATATTAAGAAAAAAAGCCATAATTGAATTAAGAACAAAAGTTGCAATTTTACAAGCGTAAGCCCATATTATTATGGAAAAAAATGCATTTCACCTACATTACACAGGTGAAATGCAGCTTTTTCTTGAGCTACATATACTGTAGCTTCTTAGCATATCACTATGTGTTGGTTTACAAAATATCAAAGTGGTCCTTGCGTCCTGTCATTTTTCAGTATGTGGCCCTCGCTGGAAAAAGTTTGGACACCCCTGATCTACATTATTGTCCAATAGAGATGAAAGCAGAAATACTTACTTTGCTGATGTCATGAAGTGTGGCCAGCTCAAGCAGCTGAGACAGTACGTCCAAGGCAGCACGCAAGAAAACTCCAAACTTCTCCTGGCTACTGTGAAGGTCCAGCGTCACCTAGCAACAAACCGAAAAATATGTTTCTTGTATTTCAGAAAGTATCTTCTTAAATAAAAATATTTTTAAATCACCTTATAGTTGGCATGAGTTGCTTTCAGAACATCATAAAGCTTGAGGTAGGGTGGCAGGTGGTAGAAGCTGCCAATGGTGTTAGACTTGTTTACGGCCGTTCCACTCGTACTATCAACAGCTCTGCCTGCTCCCAAAAAGCACAAAAACATAAGATATTTACAAACCACAAAGAGGTGTGATGAGTTCATGGGTTTGTGTATTATGTACCTGTGTTGACCTCATTGCTTTTTTTTGGGCTCAACGGCACAGCATTGGGATCAGAAGGCTCCTTCTCTTTGCCCTTCCTGCGGATAGGACTGAGGGAGGGAGCGTTGCTCAGGGAGGGCAGTGTGGCCTGCAGAAAGACGTATTATGAATCACACATTCACTTTATTCCTATAAAATACTATACTATATTTTAAATATACTGTATATACTGGCAGAATCAAACCTTAACTGCTGGTCCTGGTGGAGTGTCATCCAGCACATGGGCACAGATGTTGAGGACCTTCAGCAGGTGGGAAAACAGCTGGTCCACCATTACTACCAGGGAGCGCTCTGATAACGCTGCCCAGGGTTCCTCCATCTTATTTGGTCCTCCACCACTGCCACCGTTTCCTTCTTCCTCTCCACCCCAGGGGTTGCGCATGCATTTAGGAGCCACTGCTTAAAAGATGATGGTGAAAACATTTAAAAATGAAAAATAGTTGTCAAATAGAAGTATACTGGCAATTTACTGGTTTTGAACCATTTTTTACCTCTCAAAGCGACATCAATTATTAGATAATCATTTTTATGTATTGCTCACCAGTGAGCAGGTTTCCAACTAGTAACAAGGCATCCTGGTGTGCAGAAAGATCCAGTGGAAACCAGGCAGATGACAGTAGGGAGAGTACCATATTGGTCACTCCCACTGTTAGAGTCCTTCGTTCTACATCAGGTGCAGAGGAGTTGGAGGCTGAGGACGATGGAGCACTGCTGGACTGAGGAAGACTGAATAAAAGGGGCAAAAATGAAAATCAAACCTATACATATAGGGTACAGGGAAATAAAACACATGCATCTGTGTGCACAAACCTGAGGGCCCTGCCTCGGCTACGGTTGAGATTGGCTCGAGATGAAAGGCTACTAATAGAGTTAATATAGCCGCAGTGCCAGCCTGTGCTCCACGTGCACACTGGGAAATGTAAAGCCAGGAGACAGAGCGCTTCACAGCAGCCAAACTTTTAAAGAGATGATATGAAATTATATTTTAATTCAGTTTTGACAGTAATTGCAAGAAAAGGGTGCAAGAGGTGCAACAAAATATTTGAGTGTAAGTGCACATGTGAGAGCTCACAGTCAGAGCTCTGGAGGTAGAGGACGTGAACACATGGGAGATAGCAGTGATGACTCGAGACAAGTTGTTTTCCAGTGTGACGTCAGACACGGTGTTGGACAGGTTAAAGCCCCGATAAGTCCTGGCACACAGAAATAAGATGTTGTAATAAGCCTAAATTAACATACAAAAGCTATACAGATGTCGTTTCTCTGACATTGTGCAATGTCCAATACTTAGCTAGAGCCAGGGGACATCAACATTTATTATCAAATTAAACGTTTTGATGAGCCATGCTTTGAATTTGTATTTTTGCAAAATCTCCACCTTGAGGGATTAGTGTTACTACGATTACCTTGTGATAGCGCTGACTGTGAATTGGGAGGGGGGCTGCGCCTCATGCATCAGCAGCTGGAGGTAAACTGAACTCTGATCTCGGGCAATAGCGACAACAGGGTCCATTTGACCCTGGTCACAGTCAAAGAACAATCTGGAAACCAGTCTGTTGGAGTAAGAAAAGGAGGGCAAGCAAATGACTACTAGTGTCCATTAGAGACTGCAAGACAAACAGAAAAACAAAAATCACGACAAAATAGTCCACACATTTGAAACATTTATTTTTTTTAGGTTAAATCTGCATTTCTGCATTCAAATTCATAGCTAGTATGGGTGTCATGAGAAAGCCAACTCACAAGCAGAGAGTTTATGTCCCCGAGAACGAGATGAGACTTCAACATAAAATTTTAAAGAAAAGTACATGAAAAAATAGGACTGGATAAGCTTTTTTAAATTTTTATTTAACAGAGTCACAAAACTATGGGTTTTTATTTATTTTATTTCTGCAATGATCCACGTTACACAGATTGCCCCTGCGCCACACTTTGGACACCTAAGCGTGTTTTGCCAGGTCTGCTCTCTTGGTGCTGTTGGTCAAGAGGTGAGTTGCATTGTGGAGAATTTTTTTTTACAGCTTTCAGATGTGCACTGCACAGTGGAGCTGACTCGCACTCGCTTGTTTGGCGGATACTTCAACTAACATCTGTTGATCGCCTTTATTAATTAATGAAAAAAATGCATGATGCAAAAAACACTTAAATGCCCACCCTTACTTGCTAAATATAGCAACCATGTCCCTATATTGTCAGCACGGATCTCTGTACGACGTGTGAAGTGTGTTATGATCGGCGGTACTTGAAAGTTGGCGCTCAGCCATATGCAGTGCGCCCCAGTAGAACCGCTCGGTGATTAAGGGTGCAGACAAGTCCGAACATCAACGTGGATTGATCTGACGAATTTTAAGTAAAACTGATCAAATGTAGAATTAATACAGCTTCTTCTTAGACATCAAGTAGCAAGCAGCTGTTCAACTCCGATGGAAAAAAACAGCCACACGTCACTCGCTGACACTGTGAACACAGACGTAGGTTGGATTGCAAGGTGTACCTAAAGCACTTAATGTGCGCTTCCAATAATGCCTTGTGCACCGTCACTTCCATATTACTGTATTATCATTCATAGTTGTGTAGTATAGTCAGCTGTCATAGTAGGCGTAATTCACGGTCTGATTGGCTTCTGGCTGCCATGTTCTCACGATACAGCTTTTCTCCAAACGAGAAATCTCACCACGTTTTAGTCTTGCAAGGTCCGTGTGACGAGATCTCGTGACAGCCCTAATAGCCAGTTTAAAAAGCCCAAATATAAATCTAGATAATTTTGTGAAAGGACAACTGTAACTGCAGTTACAAAAAATGAATACCTGCTAGCAGCAGAAGCTGCCACATGTCGGACTCTTGGATCATCATCTCCCAACAGGCAAATTACTACATCATATAGAACCCTGTCCTGCAGCCGAAGACGCTATAACAAAAATAGATATGGACAAATTGATGGACCAGTTACACTGTAAATATCTATAAAAAATGCATAGTATTAATGATCAATCTAAAATGGGCAAAGGATGTCTAAAAATTAAGAAAATACCCCAGTGTAGTGGTGTTCGCCTTTGTGTAAAGTCTCAGTCTTCCTCTCCAGGAAATTAACTAACCTGGGAAACAGAAAACAAAATTGACTTCAGATTTACTTCTTCAATATTAAAAGTATAAGCAACATTCTTTCAGTAAAGCCAGAAAAAATAAAATGTATTTTAAAAAATCTTACCGAAAGTCCATCTCAGCCAGGGTCTCCAACAGTTCAGTGCGAACAAGCCAATAGGAAGAGTCTTTGAGAGCCAACAAGTCGATCATCAACTGCAGGCCCAGCTCACTTAGTGTACTGCTGCATATAGTCATTATGCAGTGCTGAAACACACAAATGCCACTTACAAAAAAAGCATACCACTACACACAAACACACACTTACCCTAACTGCAGAGCAAGCCATCTTGCAGGTAACTGAAGATTCATCTTTTAGGGTTTTTCGCAGCAAAGGCACCAAGTGCATCAAGGACAGAGGGTTAGCTGAAAAGGATTATAATAGTGATGATTCATTCTAAAATAACTGCTAGCTGCACTTCTATTTCTTCATCTAGAAATGACTTTCAAAACACAGACCTGTTGCACTCTGCACACTGGCCAGCCAGGTGTGAATGTTGTAACGTGTTTTAGTGAGTGCAGCCTGAATAATGGCTGCACAGAGGATGGCTGTGGCCCCTCTGATCTGTGGGTCCCCATGGTCAATGAGATCCAGCACATCGCTGACATACTGCTGCTCTGAAGGACAATATGAAACATAGGAGGGTCAAAGGCAGAGGACATGAACTGCAGAACACTCCATAGAAAATAAAAGGTAAGTAAATTGATCAATAAATGGATAAAGCAATACATAGATAAATAAAATCCAATTGATGAGAGCAAAAAGCAGCACACATTGACAAGCCAAAAATATTTTACTTGCAACAAATACTTAAACAAAATTGGAATATTTCAAACACGTTTGACAATTACAACAGCTCACTGAGCTCTTCTGGCAAAAGGGCTATATGCGCAGCAATGCTACACAGCCCCTGTAACTCATAACTTCACAGAAGGTTAGATACTTCTGGCACCAGAGAGTCGAAAGCTGGGAGTTTAAGAAACAAACACAGGTGTTTTTACTGTTCGCCTGGTTGCACCTCTCCTCAGGATTGTGTTGGGAGAAACCCCGAGAAAACCCACGCACACACGGTGAGAACATGCAAACTCCACACGGAGATGCCCAAACGGAGATTCGAACCCTGATCTTCCCAATCTCCTGACTGTGTGGCCTAAGTGAAACTAAACAGAATTTAAAGAAAACATGGTAATATACAAATATGGTTTCTTAAATAATATAATATATATAAAAACAACAATAATGATAGGCAGGTATTTCTTATTTGTAAGATGCAATATAGTGCTACACTCACGACAAGTGATGGAACCATGATTGCTTGTACTAAAAGTGAACAAGGGAAGGTACGTTCCATTTATCACTTCCACTCCTCCCCCATCTACTTTCCTTCGGCTCTGCAAGTGGCCTCCGCATTACATCGGCAATGACGTCATACCAAGTGCCTAGAGGAAGTCAACGAGGGCAACTCAAACTGCTATCGGAATGCAGCCCTAACAGTTAACCTTTGATTTGAATGATTTGGTGACATAAATAAATGTAGCATCTGAAAAAGTTCTTACAGTTTTTGTTTTGTTTTTACCTTCAACTGGAACGCCATCCAGCGGCTCCAGGTAGAGGGAATTAAAGAAGGCTTCAGGAAGCAGTGCCCCAGCTGCGCCAATACAACTGACTGCCAGAGCCTTTACACTCACTCGTACCTCCTTGTCAGGGATCAGACCTGTTGATACACCAACTGAAGTCATTATCTGATAAATTATGTGTAACGAGGAAAAACTCTTTCCGTTTTTTCACAGATTATTTACCCTTGCGATCGTCAACCTTGCCAGCAAGTGCATTTTTACTTCTTTTTTTTCATACATAGGATAAAATAACATAACTGGATTTCAGTTTATGTAGGAAATGTCCCTCGCTTCAACTGGACCGTTTGGACTTCTGATAGTTTCAGCTCACGTGGGAAATCGCTGCCGTTTACCTAGATCATACTGACCATTCTTTTGTCCTGTCAACAGGAAGGAGGCAGCAAGAAGACGCACACAGTGCACAAGTGGCTCTGCTCCCTGGTCTGTATAGTGTCCAATTGGCCCCTTTATACTTGATGGCTGAAGAAGAACAACAAAAAGTAACACATATTTTCACTATCATTTGCATTGTGAAATACTGACTTGTGATCATTTACCTTGATGTCAGGTTCGGGGTCAGCAGGTTCTTCCTTTGGTATGAAGCGATCCACGCTGCTGTCTGAACCCTGCCGGTTGTGACCTCGGACGTCAAAGAGATGAGGTTTGCTCAGAGCTGCACACAAACAAGTGACATAGTCACTGAACAACTTTCCACTGCAAATGCGGCCGTGCATTTTTATGTGTGTAAACAAACATACTGTACCTAGTGCTGACTGCAGGAAGGTTTCTGAAGGTTCATCTCTGGAAAAAGGTGCTGTGCCTTCATCTTCCTCATCCTGTAGAGTTCCAATTTGCATCCCAGAGTACTGGCTCTCACTGCCATCCAGCACCTTTACACATTGGAAGTATAGGTTTAATGTTGTATTCAGTTTGACTTGAGAAACAATAGCTCCTCCAGTATAAACAATTCTGAATCTGTTACCCCAATGAGGTAGCACTACACTTTATCTACGTTTACGAAAACGGGAAATTGGTTGATAGAGCATCTGCATAAGGTCCACCTGCAAGTGTAGTTCATTCTTTTTACATGAACACGAAAATATTGAACTTTCCATGTAAAACAGGCATATAACTCAGTCGCAAATCAAATGTTCCAAAAAGTGATTCATGCTTTGGCTCAGCACAACAAAAAGTCATCTTCAGGGAGAAAAGCACAGCCTTGAGACCTCTGTTCAACTGTGGCTACCACAACGCTCCAAAAAAAGGCAACCTGTTTGCCTGTTTGATGGCCACAACAATGGAAATGGAAACATTTGGGATATTTACATTAACTAATTGATGTGCAATGCTTAATTACAAAAAATGTAGGGTATGTTCAGTAGATTTGTCCTCTGCTTGAACAAAAGCCTGTCGGCGCCTCTTGGCGATTTAGGGGAACACAAAAGTGAAGGGTAAAGGATAGTCATCATGCTGGAAAGCAAACTCAAGATTAGGCCACATCATGTTGGGCAGGTGGTGTTGCTTTTCTGACAAAGGCTTTCATGGCTTGAAAAGCATGTTATTGTTGGAATATAAAGAAAATCAACAATAACAAGTGAATCGGAGAGAATAAAAAGAAAAAAGCAGGTTGGTAAAAGTCGATGGACAAGCAAACGCCTCCCACTCGCCATAAAATGTCCAATGGGCTGACCTTGTCACTAGTGCTAGAGGAGGAGGTGGCACAGAAGGAAGAAGAGGAGGAAAAAGAGAAAGACGAAGATGATGATGAAGCAATGCAGATAGAAGAGTCGCTGACTGTAGCATCGGGACCCTCGGTGGAAGTTGGAGAGGGCGAAGATGGCACTGTCACGTGTGGCAATGGCGTGCGCAACTGGGACAGTAAGGAAAAGAAAAAAGAAGAGGGGGCAAAACCATATAGGTAAAATAGTTAGAATGGACAAAGATGCTCTGAAATCAAGTGCAATGTGGCAGTGGCAGTCGTGGATACTTCAACAGCATAAACAAAATTATTTGATATAATGGTTTACACTCAATTAACTGACAGACAAAGAGCTGAATCGAATGACCACACCAGTGGCCTTGTGTAATTCACGTTGTGAGCAACCTATTGACAGAAGACAGGTTAGCTTGCAAAAAGCCATTTGTCTCAAACACAAAGCCAATAACAAACAACAAATAAAATGCAATTACTTCAACAGAGGGAGTCTGTCAGTCATTATCTGAAGAAACATCACACACATGCACAATTAGACTGACCAGTTCTGCTACATCTGAGGGAGTGACAGCCGAGTCAGGTCCTTCTGTGGTAGTCTGGGAGGATTCACTGGGTGGGAGGGAGCTGTCATTGGTGCCTAGCTGTGACCCGCCTTCTATTAGTGGCCCTCCTTCTGGAGTAGCGTTCTCTGGTGTCGTATAGTCAGCTGTCTCTGGAGTAACATTTGTCCCACCACTAGAGCTCTGACTCAGCATTTCCTCCTCATTGTCGTTGGGTGACTCAGGAGTATCTGAGGCAGACGTCCCGCCTCCACCCCCACCCTGGTCTGACGAGGCACTCAGGTCCACAGAGTCACCGGGCTGCAGGGTATGCTGAGAGGAGCGGGGCTGTTCTGTGATGATGTCCACTTGGGCTGCAGAGGAGCCATCTGCTCCAACAACAGATGCTGGAGTAAATAAATACATACAGTACAAATTATGTGCTAATGTTATGGCACATGTGCGTAGCCAAAGTCAGTTACTGTACATTAAAAGAGATAGTTCGGATTTTTTGACATTAAGTTGTATGACATCCCCACCTGCATTGTAGTCCAATAACAGCGACTTACCCCCCACTTGGTCTCCTAAATCCACTTCTGGTCAGATTTCTATGATGAAGAACGTAGCTCCGCTTAGTTGCTGGGGACAATTAAGTCAAGAGTTTGGCTTCTAAAAACAATATGCGTTCAAAAGATTAAAACATCTGCATCACAAAAATGCCTTCTCAAAAAAATATGACCTCGCAAAACGCCTGGCATTATGTATTTCTCTTCCGTCGCGTATTCCTGTGCACTGCCGCCTGTGTGTTCATGTGAATGTGACGAAGACACCCGCATCTTCTTCCGCTGTGGAACACATACGTAAACAAGATGGCCGCGGCGCTCCGTCGCATAAGTAGATGCAAGCGTCTTCGTCACATACACATGAACGCACAGGCGACAGTGCGCAGGAATACTCGGCGGGAGACAAATATATAACGCCAGGCGTTTTGTGAGGTCTGATTTTTTGGAGAAGGAATTTTTGTGATGCAAATGTGTTAATCTTTTGAACGCATATTGTTTTGAGAAGCCAAAGTCCCAGCAACTAAGTGGAACTACATTCTTCATCACGGAAATCTGAGCAAAACTGGACTAAGGAGACCAAGTGGGGGGGTAAGTCCTTGTTATTGGACTACAATGCTGATGGGGATGTCATACCACTTCATGTCAAAAAATCCAAACTATCCATCGAGGCTGACCGCACCTGTGAAAGTTCCAGTGGTGACTTCAGACTTGTCAGCATCATCTTCCAAACCATCTTCCTCCCCAGAAAGCATTTTACCTGGAAAGAACAGCTTTAAGGTCAGCAAGATAGATTTGATGGCTACTGAAAATAACTTTAAACTTTATGTGTTAAACTTTTGTCCTCATTCTATTCTGTATATGCAATACAATAATCCCTCATTTATAGGCCTGGGCCACTGTGAGATTCTGACAGCATGACAACCTTGGTCAAAAATATCTCGGTTTCACAGTATTATAATTACAGCTCTAAAATGTGTTATTTTGAAAAGAAGAGAAATGTTTTTTTCTGTTGTTCATTTTAAACAATATAATAGAACATGACTGGAACATGTGTATTTAAAATACATTTTAAAATAATAATATTAATAAATAAAATGCTTTTCTTCAGGCAGTCTAATATGGCATTTTCTTAGTTAAAAAAAAAAAAAAACACAAAACAAAAAACAACAAAGCAAAATGCTAAATAAATGCAATCACTCAGAGGCTCAAGAAGTATTTAACAAAGTATTTCCACATAGTGGTCGCGTGGACCTCCACTTTCTACTTTCTTTGATAACGTGGTATATCTTGACACCGGTAACCAGCCCATGCCTGCTCGTTTATCGCGGTTAATTGGTTCCAGAACAACTGAATTCCCACAAAGTAGGATTCCTCATTTAGAAATGGAATATTTTCGTAGGTAGAGCATAGACAACCGGTTTATGACCTTCTAAATATGGGTTTTGACATTACCCAAATAGTCACTTCTACACACAAATCACCCAATATTGTATATATAATCAAAGAAAATAAGCCATTTAAGGCACACCCACATACATACATATACATATATATACATATATATATATATATATATATATATATATATATATATATATACATATACATATATATATATATACATATATATACATATATATATATATACATATATATACATATATATATATATATATACACACACATATACATATATATATACACATATACATATATATATACACACACACACACATATACATATACATATATATATATATATATATATATATATATATATATATATATATATATATATATATATATATATATACACACATATATATACACACATACATATATACACATATATATATATACACACAATTTTGCAACGCTGGCGCTAAAAGCTCTATAATGGCTTTCATTGTAGGGGAAAAAAAAAATACAGATATTGGCAATATCACTTTTTTATGCCAATATCAGACTGATAATTATTGGTGGCGTCTGATTTGTGTCCTGCCCTCTAGTGGATTTATTTGTGCACCACAGGAATCCATTCATTTATGCAATATAGCTGCATGTAATGTAATTGCTTACATTTTGAGTAGTTTTTGACAAGCTGTCAGAGTAAGTCACAGTACACAATATGTAAATGTACTTCTCAACACAGTTCTCTAAATATGGGAATAAATATTAATCCATCTCTCATCAACTGAACACAGACATTGGACAAACAGAGCACATAAAAAAGATTGTAATAGGTTCTATGATTTGGAAAGAGCCTATTAAGACCCAGCAAAAATATTGTTAGTACATCCAAGTCAGGACTACACTGGTAACACTAAGCAGGTAAAGGACAGCAGTAGGAAATGTACGCCAATCACCTCTCTGTTTCCTGAGGAGGAGTGGACTGCAAGAAGACCCTCCCCCTGCTGGAAATGACAGGAAACAGAAGGCACAAAAAGGAGGTGAAGAGGAGAAAAGTAATAGAAGCTCCAAAGCCTCATAGGAGAAACAACAGGTTACAAAAAGGAGTAAGCAGGAAACACAAGGAAAAGGCTACTCACTTAATGAGCAAGGTGAATTCAAGTTAGTGAATGTCAAAACTACATGAATTAAATGTTAAAGAAGGGAATGTGTTTGAATGCTGTCCCGATTACGAGAACCTGACCATGCATTTACCAATAAACTCCAGTATGCTTCCGGAGCGTGTGCGACTCTCAGTATCTTGCCGAAACACTGTGGCATGTGGAATGGTCCCTGCTGTGATGAGCATGTACAGAAGCTCTGGTGGGGGCGTCCTGAACATCTGCTGCAGAAGCTCCAAAGCTGCTGTCACCACATTGTGGTCCCAGTGCTGTGTGAAGTGTAAAGTCAGCTCATACACCTGCAGACACATGGAATTGAATAGTCATTAACAACACTTTAATGCAATTATTTATGGTTTCATATGCTTTTACTGGAAACTTCGTTAGGTACATATAGTAAAATACTTTATAACGGTTACATCCAAAATTCTGCACTCACAAATATAATAATGCACAGTTTTGAGGGACACTTAGGGGTACTAAGTTAACAATGTTGATTATTGTGTTAAGATACATATGTGGATTAAAGTATTCACAATACGTTGGTATTATACAATGCAGTTCTAGACCACTGCAAACTACAAATATTAAATATAGTGTTAAATGAATACCCTGTGACTGTCATATATTTTGACTGAGCGCTTGAATTCGATCTCCATAGTTCCTGATGTGCTTGACTGCATATCTTGTGAAGTATACTTTTCATTCACAATTATGCAAATGTAAATCAAAACACATAGACCAGTGTGTGGTGGCACACCACAAATAAATTGGGATCGCCACAAATAGATTTGGCACTATCCGTTTGCCCTCGCTCATAAACACATTAGTGAGGCTGTATGTGATTGTAGATAGTCTTTTTCAAAAAAGCAACTAGCGACAAATCTAGTAAATTGTCTTATTGGACAGTATTGGAGACTTTAACATAAACGCGCACTGTCAGGCAGCTTCGTCTTCCTTGTGACATAAAAAAAACACAAAAAGCAACATGAGCAAGTTCATATTTATACCACCTTCCCACAACACACTGCCACAAATAGATTGCAGTCCCATGAGAAACACATACACCAACATGATCTTTACCTGCAGCAGCTGTTCAGGTGTTGGCTGCACATCAGCCTCTTTTTTCATGATTCCAAAGCTCCCTTTGAGGCTCGTGGTGTTGACCTGCTGCTGCAGTAGAGGTATTAGATAGCGAAGGGTTAACAGCACCCCAAGAATAAGATGGCTGGGGTGCTCCTCATCTACTGGAACCACCAGACCTACAGTACAAGTGAGAAAGTTAGTGCACGTGTACTGCCAGACTGGCCCACAACACTGTGGATTGTGCAGGTTAGCGTGTGGTCCTACCCAGCAGCACATTAAGGAGCCATGTGTAGAAGTAGCTTGTACGTCTTGAATGCTGGCACACACTAACTGCCGAGCTGGCAGCTGTCCGTCTGATGGTGGGGGAGCTGGACTTCAGGTTCGCAACAAACGACTTCAACAGGACCTGGGACAAAAATATGTTTTCAAAAACCAGGCGTGTTAAAGAGATAATCATTTATATATAATCTAATCAGTAATAGGAAAAAGTGTATGTTTGTGTAGTCAAAGCAAAGAATAATAAGAATGAAATACCAACATACACACAGCAAGAAAAGACAGGAAAAAACTAACTCATACTGAAAAGATGACAACAAGCAGGGATAGACACATGAGTTGACACCTTGATGTCGCCATCATTGGCAAAGTGTCCCAAGGCGACCATGATCTTCGGCATGGCTGAAGCCAATGTCTCCTGCACTGTCTCCTCCTGCCTTTTGGTGATTCTGGTGAGGCACGGCAAAAGGTTGACAAGATAGGGTCTAAATTGCAACAGAGAGGGGAAAAGAAATACAGGTTATTTTTTCTTCTAAAACCTGAAGAAATGCAGTTTGATTAAACCAAACAGTTTATGATTATTTGGACAGAATGAAAGACTTGCATATCAGAAACCTGTTCAAATGTAAAGTTTGATGTTATTTGTGTGTCTACCTGCACTTCTGAGGTCTGATGAGGTGAGCAAGCTCAGAAAACCTCCACAAAGCTGCCCTCAAACTCCGAGAGGCACCATTCTACAAGTAGACACATCCATCACCATCTCTACTATCTAACATCCAATACCACGATTTATTAGTGCATGCAAAAATATGAACATGTTGTTTATTTACCTTTTTAATTTCTTTATACAGCTCCAGCTGTAGTCTTGGCAGATTCGAGTCCATCAGTGCCTATGGATAAATCAAACCAAGAACCAATAACATGTACAACAAACAACGCAGTAGCTTTCTGTCTCAAAAAGTTTGGGATCTCCACAGTCAGGTGATATTCGAGGCCGATTGAAAATGTCACGAAATTGTGAAACAAAATCCTGGGTGGCCCTTGGTGGCACCTCACCACAACTAAATTTGGACCGCCATAGAAAGACTTGGCGCTACCTCTTTTTGTGTTAAGATTTGACCCAACCCAGGTTATAACGGGAGTGTCTGTGTAGCTTGTCGTTAAAACTAGCATCATAAGTCTGTTTCTTAACACACTTATTATAACACATCTGTTCATCAACACTGTGACAATCTGCAGTTGCACAGCAAATGGTCAGACGCGCTTCAGCTTGCTTAAGAAAGGTACTTGCATTTGTAAGTGATAGATAGAGGGTTATCATTCGGGTTCACGAGACGAGACGATACACAATACTGGGTTCACGAGAACAAGACAAGACCCTATTTTAACATTACTTTTAAAAAACTATAAATGACATAATATAGTACTACGCAAACTTTTTTATTTAACTGAGTCACAAAGCAATGCATGTACATTTTGAAATGCTTCATGACTTTGCATGCTTGACCTAAGCATGATGCTTTTAACTGTTGAACTTTTTTCCAAAAATTCAAACAAAAACTAACACTGATAAAAGTTAAAATAATGACAGCAGTTGTAGCTGCTACTAATCATTTATGTTGATGAGTAGTTACTGTATGTAAAGACACATGTAAAATAGATTTCAGAGTAGATCAGCTTTATGTTCAAGTGAAAAGAACCACACTTCTCATGATGCTTAGAGTACAGTACCAGCAGGTCGGTCCGAATTAGACCCTACTATCACGTTTTGATAAAAGTTATATGAAGCGAGTTTTGAGCTGACAAATTTTAAGTCTGATAAATTGTAGAATTACTACAACTTCTGCTTAGACATAAACACTGTTGCAGGTGTCGCATGCTACTGTGTAACGCTGGGAACATAGTGTGCAGGTAGGACTTATAGTGTGCTTAAAACACTTCAACAATGCACTTAATCCTGCCTCACGCACTGCCACTTCCATATTACAAGTATTATCATTCACAGTAGCGATGCCATCGTTCAGACTGGCTTCTGGCTGCCCTGTTCTCGCACAACGGCTTTTCTCTAAACGATCATCATGTTTTAATCTCGTATGACATACCTAGTTATCATACAGAACAGCAGTCTTAGTCACGGTACGAACCAAAAAATAAACAGCGCAACAAAACGTAACAAGTACGTTAACACACAACAAAAATTAACTACCATTCTATGTAGATAACGACTAACAACAAAAACGTAAGTTTAACTGTTATTTACAAAGTGCCCGCAAGGCATGCTGGGTACTCCAGAAGCAACTCTCCCTCATCGTAACAATATAGTGAGATATTAGATGTACAATGACATTTACATTATCTTTAATATCAGCGCACACTTACAAGGACTCAACACACACCATGAATGTTTTTTTTTAATTGCCTGTGCGTGTTATAAGGCCCACATACACGTGCGCGTCCACTGCTGTGCGAAATGAAACACGTGTAAGTCAATAACATATAACTGGCCGTCAATACAATGTGTTCTGGTGGGATAGATTAATACCAGGGGTGTCACAAGACAACCAACTCACGAGACAAAAAAAATAGGACTGGACAAAAAAACTTTTTTATTTAACCGAGTCACAAAACCACGCAGGTGCATTTGAAATCTGTATTGTCCCACAAATTGACGCGAAACATTATTGTCTACATTTTTTTTAGACCAAATAAACCACTGTTATGATAATAATAATAACAACAACAACAACAACAACAACAATAATAATAATAATAATAGAGGAAAAGGCTTCTTGAGACGTCATCTGTACTTCTGTGTAGAAGGTGTCGGACGTTTCGCTCCTCATCCGAAGAGCTTCGTCAGCAAACTAATAAGTGCTGGTAGCTTAGGCCTTAAATACAGTAAGAGTGGGCGGAATTGGTGTGCCAACACCCTCCTCCTATTGGTTCGTTACACTAAGCCTGCATTCCTCATCTTTACAGTGGTATAATCCTATCCTGTTATTCACACCTACGATAAAAGGGAAGTGTCGCTCCCTGAATTGGGTATGAACGACTCTGATACTGGCTTGTTAGCATCTATTGTTCTGGCTCGGCCCTGCCTTCACCTCATTTGCAAGACTAAGAGCTGTGGGTTTTGGTCTCAGTAACCTGCTGAACACAGGGTCCAAATTGAACCTCAAACCACCATTCCGATTCAATGATGGGTTCTGTTGTTTGACAAAAATAGCTTCCTTTACTCCTCTTTCAAACCATCTGTTTTCTTTGGCCAAAATCTTTACCTCGCTGTCCTGAAAAGAGTGATTGGTAGCTTTCAGGTGTAGATGTACTGCTGATTGAGGACCACTAGAATTGTCCCTGCGATGTTGATAAAGCCTTTTTTGGAGCATTTGCTTAGTTTCCCCAATGTAGTGCTCTTTGCATTCCTCATCTTTACAGTGGATGGAATAGACCACATTGCTCTGTTTCTGGTTTGGAGCCTTGTCTTTAGGATGCACTAATTTTTGTCTCAGGGTATTTACTGGTTTGAAATAGGTAGGAATTTTGTGTTGCCATAAGATCCTCTGGAGTTTTTCGGAGACCCCCGCTACATAAGGGACTACCACTCCTCTCCTTTTAGCTTCTGTGGGCTTTTGGGTTTCTTTCCCTACTCTCTTCTTTTGACATTTGTTAAAAGCCCACCGTGGGTACCCACAGGTTGAGAGCGCTCTCTGGACATGTTGTGTCTCCTTTTTCTTTCCCTCAGCACTAGTTGGTATTTGTTCCGCTCTATGTTGGAGGGTCCTAATAACCCCTAGTTTATGTTGTAGTGGATGGTTTGATTCAAAAAGCAGGTATTGGTCAGTGTGTGTGGCCTTTCTAAAGACCTCTGTAAGTAGCTGTCTGTCCTTTCCTATAATTACCTTGCAGTCTAAGAAGGCTAGTTGGTTTTCTTTAGTGTCCTCGCGAGTAAATTTGATATTGGTGTCCACCGCATTGATGTGATCTGTGAAAGACTGAATTTCTTGTTTTTTGATTATGACAAAGGTGTCATCCACGTATCTAAACCAGTGCCTTGGTTTTGTCCCTGAGAAGGATGTGAGAGCCTGTTTCTCCATCTCTTCCATGTACAGATTCGCCACTATGGGTGAGACTGGTGAGCCCATAGCACAACCATGAATTTGTCTGTAGAATTTCCCTCTAAACTGAAAATATGTGGTGTTAAGGCAAATTTCCAGTAATTGGCAGATGTGGTCAGCACTAAGTTTTGTTCTCCGATGCAGAGTTGAGTCCTCGAGCAGTCTCTTCCTCACCACCGAGACTGCTGCTGAGGTGGGGACAGATGTGAAAAGTGAAGTCACATCATAAGACACCAAAGTTTCCTCTGGCTCCAATCTGAGGTCTTTGATGCTCGCCACAAACCCTTTTGTGTTCTCTATATGATGATCAGTGTTGCCTACCAATGGGGATAAGACTGTTTTTACATATTTCGCTACATTGTACGTGGTAGAGTCAATGCTACAGACAATGGGTCTGAGGGGAAACCCTTCCTTGTGGATTTTTGGAAGGCCATAGATACATGGTGTAGCCTCCCCAGGGTATAACCTATGATACATCTGTCTGTCAATTAGTTCTTCCTTCTCTAACTTTTGGAGACACCGTCCGACACCTTCTACACAGAAGTACAGATGACGTCTCAAGAAGCCTTTTCCTCGATGGACAACTCCTGTACGACTGAGAGCCTACACAGACGAAATAATAATAATAATAATAAACAGCATATCATAATAATGCACTATTTTCTTTTATATGTCATCTTTCACTAAAGTTGCGGAATTGGACTTTGTGACATGTATTTTCTCACAAGCCAGTCATACTGTCTGTTATTATTATCTGATTTTATTTCTGCAATGAGTCAAGTTCTGCAGCTGTCCCCTGCGCCACACTTTGGACATCCATGTGTGTTTTGCCAGCAAGACGAGGTGCTGAATGTTTTAAAGTGTTCCCTTACTTTGATTATTTTGTTGAGGCACTCATCGGCTACCATTCGGACATCTGATTCACTGTCGTCACTGCAGAGGAGGAACATTTCCATAGCGATGCCCAGCAGTTTCTGAAACTCCGGAGATGTTCTAACAACAACCAGCATACAAGAAGAGAGTGAGGGAAGCATCATTATACTGTGCACACATGCAGACACACAGTTCCAGTGCAAATGAAATAATTTCTCTAAAAAAAATATATATATATATATATACACACGTACCTGAGAGACTGCGCCACAATGTTTTCACATATTGTCAAGCAATGCGTTACTCTGTCTTTCTTTGTTGTTGCCTGCTCCTTTTTCCTGTGACATGGGGTGATGATTATAGATGAACAACAGTGCACGGTGAAGGCAAAAGAAAAGGACAGTAAGAGGCAACTGTGTGCTTACAACTGCAACAATATGCTGTGAATTAATGTGTTACCCACATGCAGTATTTCATATTGCAACAAATATTTGTAGATAAATAAGAGCAGCTTCACATAGATGTTATAACAGACTACAGAAGTGGAGGTGGAATCAAACAATCGCCTAAAACAAGTGTTGTTGGTATTGGGACAGAGACATAAATGACGTCATCACAACAGGGGCGACCCTTGTAATGCACCTGATTCTGTGGCATTGCAGTACTTACAGTACAATACATACATCTTGTTCAGGTCACAACTACATTATTTCAACCGGTTTAGCCAAGTAGACCACATAGAATCTGGTTACCAAATTAACAAGACTGAAAGTATATCAAATTATTTCTGAGGCATTTTGCAATTGCATAATATAGCAGGGTGGCTATCTGGCAACATAACGATGCTACCATAATTCGATATGATGCGTTATTAGCAATTGATATGACTGCAGCCTCCACGATTAAATCTGCGCATTGCCCTTTGACAAGTAACGATAGCTAACGGGCTAAGCTACCTGTCTCGTCCCATGGTTAGCATGCTAAGATACTACGGTTGGGTAAAAAGCCACTTACTGTCTCTGGACAAGCTCCTCGGCAGTCGGTGGTCCCTGCTGCTGCTGGAATGACTTCAACGACTCAAAGGCCTTCATTAGTTTTTCCATCGTGGCCATTTTTGCAATTAACGGGAGGAAAACTTGCTGGCTAGCTAATATTTATAATTGTGAGCTAACTAGCTAACACGGGGGTGGCAAGTTAGCACACGGAGAGCAAGCGGTGCGTAGTGTAACGAGCGTGCTAACACAGCTCGCTACAACTACCGCAGGCTCTCGGCTCTCAACCTCCAATCCAAGACGTCTACTATCTCTTCATGATAATATACTTGACTGAGAGAAATGCTGGTTGATGGGCCATATTTGATGCAGCAAGACGGACGTACCAGCAGAAATCAGACCAGGAAATGGCAAGTATGACAGCTTCTTAGGGATAGGACGAAAACAACCTGACTGACCAATCAGGCTTGGGTTATGTAGCCAACAGCCAATCATAAACAGTTACTTTTTTTATTTCGTTGTTTTCCTGTAGTCACGGGACCGTGCTAGTCAGATGGTTTTGTATGCTTTCCATCAAATGTATTAGTAAGCCTTAGAAGTAAACTTTAAATAACATTCAGTTTAAATTAGTTGCATTAGAACTTTAATGCCTTAAAATGCATTGCATTATTTTTGTATTTAATCTTACACCTTTCTTCCTTACTACTGTATATATTGTATAGAGATTTTTGGTAGGACTGACAGAAAGGCTTCATTTAATTCAGGAGTGTACAAAGTGAGGGCCAGGGGCTCTTAGTGGCTCCGTGGCTGATTTTTTTTTATTGGCAAACACATTTTAAAACTACAACTATCAAGCAAAATAATACAAACAAGAAAAATTGAAAAAAGAGCAGTAATTATATGAGTGAAGTAGAAATATTACAATAAAGTCATAATGTTAATATCAAATTTGTATTATTACAACAAAAAATGTTGAACATGTCATAATACTAAAAAAAAATATTTCCTCAATATTAGTAATGAAACAAAGAATAAAGTAGGCAATTTTTGGAAAATTAGGTTAGGGAAAAAAACATTACGAGAATATATTATCAAAATATTACGGGAATAAAGTCAAAGTGTAATGAAAATTACAAGAAGGCAATTGAAATATTTGTAAAACTGACCTAACATGATGTCTAAATTAAGATTAAAACTCTGCTTGTTATACTGTTATTCGTAGAGTTGTTCAGCAATCAGCTATTTGGATCATTTTCTTCCATATCACATATTCTATATCAGCCCCTAGGAAATACACAAATTAGTCAGGACACGGATACATTTTATACAAATGGCAGTGTATTTTTTCATAATTACAAATGTAAGATATGGTACAACAACCAGTGATACAACTTGTACAAGAATTTAACAATGACTGCAGTGGTTGAACAACATGACTGTACAGGTACAAAAAAGGAAAGGGTTGGTGGGGGTGGGTGTCAGGCCCTGTTTGAATACCAGTAGAGCATTCCTTGAAATAGCTTTACACTAACTAAAACTAATTCTAGACAGAATGAGAAACTCTTGAGTGCTTCTCTAGGCTTATATTGACGACACTCAAGCGACATCAAGGAACTGAGGATCTCTCCCTCAAGTGTTACTGGTGAGGCTTATCCCAGTTTGGAAGGGTTGACTCACCATCCGAGAGAAGGAATGCCTTTCACGTATTAAAACGAGGCCATGTCTACAGGTCATTTTAACTGTCCTCATATACCAGAGATATGTTGGCACTAAAAGGTCATCATTTACATATACAAGGAACCTGAAGTATTACAAACCAATACATGCTTGTGTAATAAACCATATGTTTTTCTTTAAAACAGGCATTACAATGCACTTAGTGCGGACATTCAAAACTTTTGAGCAGTTTAAAGTTCCGTTGTGTGAAGGATTTCTCTTGGAATGGATGGAAGGGTGAAGAGGATGAAAAAGGCGTGATGTCTTTTTGCAACTGGCACACACAATGAAGGCTATCAGTCTTTCCTCATTTCATTGTCCAAATAATACATGTCATTTTACTCAATATTGATTTTGGTATCATTGAAAGGAGACACTTCCTATTGTCATTGGCGAAACACATCCCAGTGCAATGAATATGTTAAGTGGATGCTGGAGTTGTACTCCTATTACTGACCATAGCAGGTGAATAGGTGCAGCAGGCATCAGTTTCTCTATGTATGTCAGTGTTTTACAGCTTATTATTAAATGTACAAGGTTTTTGAGGCTGGAAGTACTAAAAAAAAAAAAAAAAAAGCCTAAAATCTACAAAGGCAAGAGAGTAAGCTTCAGAGCAACACAGAAACAAATGACTCAAGCCAGTAACAGATACATGGCACGTGTTTGTATGGTGATAGTGGAATGTGCAACAGGAGCATTTTTTTTTTTTTAGAGCAAGAAAACACAAAACTATAGGGAGTAATATATGCACACGCTTTCATATATATGCACCTTTGAACTGCATTTGAGAAATTACGAATTAAAGATTCCCAAGTCCCAACTTTTAAGGTAACTGAGAAAATACGTGGTAATAAAATCAACTTCAAATGTTCTATGAATTCAGATCAAATTTGATGAACTGCATTTTCATACAAGTTAATGTACACACACTGTCTAAAACGGAGTATTCACAGTATTGAAAAGTGATGGTAGAAGGCGGAAGTTACACTGACCACCTGAAACGTACAACTCCACAACGTCAAACGCCTTTGAGAGCCTTTGTTAGAACTGGAAGGAGTTGAAATCCTGCATTTCTCCCTTTATCCACACACAAGCCAGCACCTTTCTATGAGTGAACAACATACTGCTGTATGTTTTTCATGGAAGATTAAAAGTTGTGCACTATTACAACAAACATATTTCTCTTTGTCGAGCATAAACACAGCTTCAGTCACAGAATATAGCTGCATATTATCTACGGATATGTGGCCAACAGCCATACTATTCATGATCTACTGCACAAAGGCAAAAGCGGGCTCTAATCTCAACTCAGTGGCTAATAGCGACTGACCGGATTGATAGAGGTTAATTTCATTCAACAGCAATGTGTTACAAAGATGAAACAATTTGTTAGCTGCAGGTCAGATGTTTCACAATATGGTGCCTAACTCCCTCTTAGCCCTCCAAAATATTGGAATATTTGGAGAGAAATATTATAAAAAATATTTTCCCCCATTTCTGCACACATCTGCAGGACAGAGGGCAAAGAATAAAGAAAAAAAAATACCCCAAAATAGCTCTGCCCGAGTGGCGTTGTAAAATACAGTTACTGAAGAGTTGTGCTCCAGAGGGGAAACAACATCTGACATCTGATCTTTATTAAACGTTAGCTTTTGAGCTCACAAGTTTTGGGCATAAGTTATTTATGCTGGACATTCTGATTGTTAAAAGTAAATCGATGTCACCTTCGCTAGACACATGCTGGCCAAATACCAAATCACGCTGTCTGGTCAGAGGTGAATACATGGCTCATCGTATATCTTAACCAACTTTGCGTTGTCCAGTCAAGAGAAGAAGGAGCGGATTTTGGGAAGCAACAAATCAGTAATCAACATATTTGATTTGCATTACCATTTGTATAGTGACAGATTTCATTCAGCTCTACCTGAGCCTTGAGGGCTGAGGACGCGGTGCGTTAATTTGGGATTAGGAGGATCTGATGTGCTTAAAAACACCTCACATTGGCCAAATAAATGCTAAACATACAGCACATATAGAAAAAAAAAGGCATTATGCTACATTGAGAAAAATAAAGACAACTGGTACTGTGCTTCTTTAAAAAGAAACTGCCCAAAAAAAAAACATTATCCATACTCAATCCCAAAGACAATCAAATAAAAATGTAATTTATGCATTCAAGTGGTACTTTTATGGCTTTTTGTACAATACAACCTTTAGTGAAAATATACATCTAGACATAAATTCAAGTACAAAGGTACAAAATCTTTAAACTCATACTTTTTTCTTTAATTATAATACACTTTTAGTACAGCTCATAAATACAGGTCAACATTCACTGAGTTCCTAAGATTTGCACTCGGCTGGAGTTTATGGTAAAGATCAGCGGCAGGGGTGGGATGTTTCGGCGGGTGGAGAGAGTGGTTTAAAGTCGAGAGGGCTCCTCGAACTCGTCGTCACTGTAACCGCTCTTAAAGCAGACCTGGGGAAGAAGCATACATGTATGTTGTGTGATACGCCATTAACAGCAACGGTTTTCACCTACAGTACTTGTGGGAAACAAAGCAAACAATGATGTCAGGAATGAGGTGAGGAAAACAGACATATGAAGCCACACCTCCAAAAACATTTTGGAACCATTAGGGAAAATTAGACAGAAAGGGAGACATTCAACCCAGAAAGACAAAAGGAAATAAAAAGAAGTGTGGAAATGATCAGATCCGGAAGTCAAACTTAAAACACTTACAAAATCGCATGAGACAGGAGCCACATGTAATTGATGTTGAACACGGCCAAGGAGGAGTAGAAGGAATAGAGGAAGTACCTTAGCCCCCACCCCCTCGGACAGTCGCCGGAGCACTAGCACTTGCCTCTCTTCTGAACAAGCGGTAGAAGAAGCCTCTCTTTGGTGGAGGGTTAGGCCGGTTCATGTCCAGGTCTGGACATAGCGTCCCATCAGTCTCATAGACATTGATTTCTTTGAAGCACTCCATTTCAATCATCTACACAAAGACAGTGAACAAGTTTTCAATTTTTGAATGAGGAGGCCTTGTTTCCACCAACCAGTACAGCTCAGTCACGCATGGGGATGGGTATCGATATTCTGTATCATAATGGCATGGTGCCGATGTAAATGGTAGTAACCAGGCTGCAAACTAAGTGCAGTAACCCCTCGTTTATCGCAGTTAATTGGTTCCAGACCTGACCGCGGTAGGTGAAATTCTGCTTTGTAGGATTCAATATTAATAAATGGAATATTTTCATAGTGAAAAGCATTGAAAACACTTGTATGACTTTCTGAATACAGTTTTTACTATTGTTAGAGCCCTCTAGAGATGATATAACACCCGTGTAGTCACTTTTACACTCATTCATTCATTTTCTTTGCCTATCTTTAAAATGACAAAGTGACATAAGCGTAGTAACGCCTCTCAGCTACACAAGCGGTGTGCAAGACAGAGGATGTTTACGGTGATTATGGCAAAGATTTGAGAGATGCATCTATAGTTTTCAAGGAGAAAAAAAGGGAGAAAAATTTGGATATGAATGGAGAACTTGCAGAATACGGACTTAAGCCTTAGGACATCGAGATGAAGAGTGGTCGCCTTCATAACACAGACTGTAAGTCTAAATTACTCTGGAATTGCTCATCCTTCAATTATTGCTTTAAATCGGCTTATTAATGAGCGTAGAGGGGCCTAATTTATTTCATATTTTGCTGCCGCCGCCTCCCACCATCAACATATCGCTGTGAAATTATTTTTATATAACATGCATGCTTTGCAGCTTTGTCGCTATGGCAAAATAAGGGTTTAGAACACAATATGTAAACACGACATGACTTACTCTATTCTGTGGAAACTTTGACGTAGTGGTTGTTGTTGTCTTTTTTTTTTTTTTCCTATTTATTGGCCGGTACTATTCCACCGGCGGAACAGCATTCTTTTTCAAAATGCATTTATACTGTACTTCCAAGCCAAATGATTCTTGTAAAGGTTTAAGGTGTAAAGGTCTCGTAAAGCTGGGCTTCCATCTGTCTCTCGTTCTCTGCATTTGCTTCGTCCATTTTTGTCTTAAACTCTTTTGGAAAAGAAAGCAAACTTACAGTATCATACGGATACTGTAAACATCCAGCAGCAACACAACATTTTGGCATGACTACTATTTTGATGAAAAATATACCGAATAAAGTCGACGAGCTACCTCGACAAGCACTTGTTTACTGGCTTTAGCTGAGAGGTGTTACTTACTGCTGACATCACTTTCAGAAATGACAGCGCTCTCACATGAGGAGGACCAACATACCGCCTGTCTGGTTACACAGCATAAATCATGCACACAATGTCTTCCTGTGCAGAACAAAGTAAGCTTCTAAATAAAAGCATGGTAGTATTAACCTGGATTCTACCACACCAGGCAGAAGCTGCATGTCATTGCTTTGCTGATAAGAGTGCTTTTTATTAGAAGGCAAGGGCTTCATTAGTATCAAACTGTTCACATACTGTATCTAATTGTGACATGCCTGCATTCACTTTGTTTCTGTATAATTTTGTTTGTACTTGCCACTGTAAAAATGTTATAATGGTGCTAAAGCAACTGATCGCTGAAGCAGTATTTGCTGTTCGTTATGTTCATCTTCTTATTTTCTATCAATTGTAGTCACTGCATAACACCGGTATGGTGGTGTCGATATAACACCAATACAGCGTGTTGTAGACATAAGTGAAATCACCATCCCAAACTGTACCATGACAAGCTGCAATGAATTGGACTGAAATATGGATCCAAAATTGCATTGGGTACAAATCAGCAAAGGATGCTTTATCTCGGGAGGATATTGGACATTTAAGAACTTATGCATGTAAATAAGTAAAAAGATGGATGGCTGTAATTCCGCCGTTCTATTCTTCATTGAAGCAAATGACATGTACTGCACTATGTTAGCTGCTGGAACAATGACATCATCACCACAGTGAACTGTTGCTGCAGTACCTCATTCTGCCACGGGATGGAGACACTCCCTGTGACAAACTTGTGGTAGAAGTCATCATCCGTGGGGTCAAGGTTCACACCTTTGACAGTGGAGAACTGTTCGATGTCGAGGACGTCCTTGCAGTACACGGCACGGGGCTAGCAGAAAAATCCAAGGAAGAGAAGAAACATGATGTGAAATTGACTAAATTGTTTACATTGACTTGTGAACTTACCAAAAAACAGTGGTGTGAAAAAGGGGTTTCCCCCTTCCTGATTTCTTATTTTTTGGTCACACTTAAAAATTTCAGATCATCAAACAAATTTAAATATTAGTCAATGACAACACAGCTGAACACAAAATGCAGTTTTTAAATGAAACTTTGTATTATTAAGGGAGGGGAAAAAAGCCAAACCTACATGGCCCTGTGTGAAACGATGATTGCCTTCTAAACCTAATAACTGGTTGGGCCACCCTTAGCAGAAACAACTGCAATCAAGCGTTTGCGATACCTTACAATGAGTATCTTACAACATCGTGGAGGAATTTTCTTCCACTCATCTTTGCAGAATTGTTGTAGAATTGTTGTTTTCCAGCATGAACCGCCTTTTTAAGGTCATGCCACAGCATCTCAATAGGATTCAGAAAGGCCACTTTGACTAGGCCACTCCAAAGTCTTCATTTTGTTTTTCTTCAGTCATTCAGAGGTGGACTTGCTGGTGTGTTTTGGATCCTGCTGTGGAACCCAAGTTGGTTTCATCTTGAGGCTACGAACAAATGGCCGGACATTCTCCTTCAGGATTTTTTGGAAGACAGCAGAATTCATGGTTCCGTTTATCACAGCAAGTCTTCCAGGTCCTGAAGCAGTAAACAGCCCCAGAGCATCACACTACCACCACCACATGTTACTGTTGGTATGATGTTCTTTTTCTGAAATGCGGCGTTATTTTTGCCAGACAGACCTTGCAAAACATTCAATTTTTGTCTCATCAGACCACAGAGTATTTCCCAAAATGTCTTGGGGATCATTAAGATGTTTTCTGTCAAAATTGAGACAAGCCTTAATGTAGTCAGCAGTGGTTTTCATCTTGGAACATGCAGGCCGTTTTTGCCCAGTGTCTTCCTTATGGTGGAGTCATGAACACTGACCTTAACTGAGGCAAGTGAGGTCTGCAGTTCTTTGGATGTTGTTGTGGGGTCTTTTGTGACCTCTTGGATGAGTTGTCGCTGTGCTCCTTGGGTAATTTTGGTTGGCCGGTCACTCCTGGGATGGTTCACCACTGATCCATGTTTTTGCCATTTGTAAATAATGGCTCTCACTGTGTTTGCCGGGGTCACAAAGCTTTAGAAATGGCTTTATAACCTTTTCGACTTGAAATCAGGTGTGATAAACCACAGTTATATTTTAACAGCGAGGCAATCACTTTTTCACACAAGGCCACGTTGGTGAGCATTTTTTTCCCTCCCTAAATAATACAAAGTTACATTTTATAACTGCATTTCATGTTCAGTGGCGTTGTCATTGACTAATATTTAAATTTGTTTAATGATCTGAAACATTTACGTGTGACAAACATGCAAAAAAAAAAAAAAAAAAAACCTCAAGAAGGGGGCAAATACTTTTTCACACCAGCGTAATCAAGTTTAGCATTTGAATAGAATGAAACTCATTGGCTGTGTTCCAAATCTTTCACACTTACACTTGAATGTGTATTACTATGTGCACTGCATACTACTACCACAAATTTTGACAGTGTAGTAGATGACTTACCGGAAATGACAATCGCAACATTTATCCGATTCCACTTCTTCTTCTTTCCTTTTTAATTGTGAATTACAACCTCTGGAGTACGTCCCTCACTTTCTGTTACGTAGCCAGGATGGCAATGATCGAGGGTGGTTGTGATAAATAGCTGCATGCTCACCATTTGGTCCGTGTTGAGTGCACTGATGGCACAATGCATCTTGTCGTACTTCTCAGTGCGAGCACAACCAAACTAGCAAGTGTAAGTGTGGAAGTGCCCGATTTGGAACACAGCCATTATCTCTGAGGACTTTGATACTGCTTTCCTATGAACCTGAACAAACCCAATAGCAGAGGATAATCCTACTAGGCTGTCAAATATTGGTTTAACCCCTCAAGACATTTACTTTCCCTCTGTCAGTCTATTTATTATGAGACTGAAAATAAAATAAGAGAGAGAACAGCACTCCACTGTTCGCTACTAAGGAGTTCTGTTTTGTTTGTTCTGTATCTTTGATACAGGTCAGCTTCAAATTTGGATTTTAAATAATAACAAATCCCAAATCTGTTTCTCACCACCCGGAAAGGTACGCTAGGTTGCTGGTAACTGAAATTCATTCATGACGACGGCAAATTCTACAGTTCAGTGTCTTTCTTGGTTTTGTGCGCATGCTCTTACATCTGGGCTGAAAGGAGGCTCCAGCATGTTTGCCTCCAATCGTTTGAAGTTGATGTTCCTGAAGATGGGATGCTGCTTGACCTCTATTGCCCCACGACCCTGACAACCAAGTCGACTCTTTGGATCTTTAGACAGGAGCTAAAGAGAGAGACACACATAAAACTTGAATGTTGAATAAAGTAAATTAATTACTTAGTGGGTGGTAAAGCTGGTCCAAATACGTTGAAAATACAAAGAAGGGAGTCCAATGGTATTTATGATTTATTGTAAAACACATACATGTAATCTCTCCTGACTTTACGTAACTTCACATCATGCATAATTGAATAAAGACCAGCAGTAATGCACAGTAATCCATGCACCTAGGGGTTAATGCAACACCATCATGGATAGAATTAGAACGAAGCGCTGCTGTTTCTAGAAGAGCTTGTAGATAATATTCCCTCCACACCACCTACAGCGCAGCCGGCTTATGAAGTGGATGAGTGCTGTTTAGTGGCGGTGTAGTGATGTGTGCAAATTCATCATCAACAAGCTCACTTTTACACACCACCTCCCCAGGTCATCTTTTTTTTCCTGCTGCCAGTGCACAACATCAGCCATATTGGGTCAGACTCTCACTTTCTGCTCTTGACAACTCACATGACTTTTTTGGGCTGTGGTCCTACGTCTCTGCCATGACTACTTCCCCCACCCCCAGTTTCCAAACCTCTCTTTTTTTTTTCTTTACAAAAACCTTTCTTCTAACTTTCCTCACTCATCCTCCCCCTGGGGAGTCTTCTAATCTGTTGAACCTCAGGTCAGAATGTTCCACAGTAAGACACAAATAAACGTTCTCTCTGGCTCAGAAAGAGAAAACACAGTGGCTCCCTCTCTGACTATAGATGACATTTTCTAAGTTATAATAACTCATTTCACGCTCTGACATTGGCTGAAATGGCTACAACATATAAAGATGGTCACATAAATTAATTAAAAACAAATTAAATTAAATTAAAAACTTAATTTTGTTCCGTAAACATGAGACTCACTGGAGAACTAATAACAGCGCATAATGGCGGAAGAATACACGCCACCCCAGCACAAGAATGCAGTGTGCGCCCCTTGCTGGGCGGAAAAATACAGTGTGTGCCTGTGCAGCCACAGTGAGGAAGAATGACATCGCTTATTAGTTCACTTTTTGGACTTCATTATGTCTCCCAAGCGGCAGTGCGGCAAAGAAAAGGAAAGCCATCAACATGGAAGTGAAAATGGACATCATAAAGGCTGAGCGAGAAGAGACAGGCCCACCAATATTGGCCGCGCTTTGCGTCACAATAGTCATTTGGGTCCCAACAGCTTGACTGTTGTGACCATCATTAAAGATAGATTACTGAACGCTAAGCAATGCTAGAAGGGTCATAGATTCAGAGCACTGTTATAAGGCGATATGGGAGAAGAAGAGGTTATGCTTCCAGACTAACCTGGGACAATATTTTAACAAGGCAGGGCAACCACAGGGAGTTTTGTTATTACTATTTATATTTAATCTTTTCATTAACTCATTAAATCCCAGCCATTTTTGAAAAGACAACCGCTTCAGTACAGGCCATTTTAGACAATTTTGACAGATTTTTCAAGGCACACAGAATATTGTGTTCAAAGACTATATAAACATGACACCTACCAAAAGAAAGATTAGACTCTCATCGTTCATCAGAAAAAAAATGTTTCTTTCTACCTTTTTCCGTTCTTTAGTAATCAGCAGTAAAACATAGGTAAGTTTCAGGAAAATATCAGTTCTTAACAAGAAAAGGGAGAAAAAGAGCTTTTTGTGAAAAGATACATTTCAAGCATAACCTTCACTTTGACACAGGATTGTTGTACATCTAAATAACAATTTATTTACAAATAAAACACCATGAACTATTAAAAATGTTCACATGTGGAACTAAACTCTGTGTGTGTGCACACGTGCGTGCGTTAAAATTTCCCTACAATGAGTAACCTTCTGCACGGTACACTCCACCATGCTCTTCCACTTCCTCCTTGCCGTCAAGTGCGTTTTTGCAGGCAAATGACCGTGCCGAGCTCGTATCAAATAGACTTCTGCCACCCTGTGGCCGTTTTTATGGCTTAAAACTGCTGTAAAAGTGACATTTATTAGTGTGCTGTTGCGTCATCAACTCTTTTTGCTTCTTGCGCAAAAGAACGTAAAATGCATATAAATACGTCTTTGGGAACGGGCATTCAGATTTATAAAAACGTATAAATATGTCTTTGGTATTGAATGAGAAAATGTGTTTTATAGGTAACTTAGGAGTAAATTTTGGTGTAATATCTGACTTGGGCCATTAAAAAGTCAGTCTTAGATAAGCTTTAGAATTCACTGAGACAAGTTGTCCGGACGTTGCTGAATCACAGCCACAAATAATTAGGAAAAATTGCCTTTTTTTCCCCCATTCACAATCCTTATGCGAGACATGAACACCCTTTTTTCTCTTTTCTGTGCGTTGTAAAGATATAACAACAGCTCAATAAAGGCAGCTAAGAATGCACGTAATGGGACGCACCTATTCTACCTATTGCTGGATTTCACGTGATGTCACAAACAAGCGTATTCGTTACTATAAGTTATGTCAAATCGGAAAACGCTATTACGAAGACATGCCATCATAACAGGAAAAAATGAAATGCTGAGAAGCCAGCTTTTTCAGCGCTTTCTAACCAGCTGTTGCTCTATTCGAGTAGAGCCGAGTAAACATGCGGCAGTTTACAGCGAGCAACAAGAAGCACAATTTATACTAAAATCAAGGTTTAAACATTGCTTGATGTCAAAAATGTGAAATGCAGCCACCTGGAAGAATGTCCAGCGATGTTCCAGATAGGGCTTGGAAGTGAGGCTTGCTAGCTTCTCGCAGCCCAGAAACAGTGCGTAAAATCCGTCTGAAAATTGGTTATGGAGTTATGGTTATGGAGAAAAAGTTAACGCTAGATGTAGCGTTCGTTTCTATGTTGCTATGTGAAATCAATGCGCCCATGAAGGAAGTTCCGGTAATGCTTAAAATGACCAAAGTATGGCAAAATACTGTAAGTATTACATGTTATCATGAATGTGCCTGTTACTACATGGTTACAGCATGGATATAAAACCATAAAACCTTGTTGGAGGTTTTTGGAGGTGTTTTAATAGCGGGCTTTCTAGGTGGAATAAGTGTGTGCATTAATGACCTGCCTCTTTTTAGCTGTTTTTATATCTCCAGAACGCACAGAGAAAGACGTGTGTTCATGTCTCACATAAGGATTGTGGATGATGGGTAAAATATGAAATAAAAAATGTTCCTTTAAGGCTGTCCTGAAAGAAAACATCATTTAGTGCAATAGGTCGCTCAGATACGTTACTGATCCCAAAGGAAATTTTGGTGAGCACATATCCCTTAGACTAGGAGTCGGCAACCCGCGGCTCTTCAGCCTCTTTGTTGTGGCTCCCTTCACAATGCTAGAATATTTTTTTAATATCCGAGTGGGAAAAATGTGCATTTTAGAAAAAGAATGAAAAATATCCTACTTTCTTTAAGACCATGACTGCATCCTGGTTGAGTTCTGACTGGTGATGAGGATGAGGGCAAGGAAGGACGGGGGAGCCGGTGTTTGCCTGCTTGCGTTAGAGCTGTGATAGAGACATCTTTTCACCCGCGGTAAGCTAACCATTAATATATCCCCCCACAAAACAAACATCTCGGAAGAAAATAAAGTGTTTAAGTCTGCATGGACAGATTCTTTTGATGATGGCTTGCGTATTTGCTTGCTATGTGGCGAGAAACTACAAAAAATGTTGAAAGACAGTTTCAAAACCAGCACTCAACTCTTTCTGAAAAGTAGTCATTTATTTCAAAGCAGACCTAAATGTGTAAAAGTGGTCACCCCTGCAGGTTAGCCCTGCTCAAACTGGTGACCACATAAGCCCACTGATTGATAGTTAAGTCGAGCAGTGTTAGCCAGCGAGCTAAAAGGAACAGGCTGTCAATTCACTGTGCTGCACATTTCTTACGGCGTCAGGTAGTGAGGTTTAACCAACATACTATCACAACCTCACTAGTTGGCATCCGTTACACATCTACACTACACTTCCATTTGTTGTATGCTGTTTTTGTAACTGGTAAAATTGAGAAAGATTCAAACTTTTAAAAGTTTATAAGATGTTGTTGTGGGCGAGGGGGTAAAATGGCTCTTTTGAAAGTAAAGGTTGCCGACCCCTGCCTTAGACCCGGATTTCTTCTCTTTTTACTAAGCCATACATTTGCAACTTCTATCCATTCACGCTCACCTGTCTGCAGATGTCCTTGGCGTCCTCAGAGAACTTGTCAGAGTACTCCTCCTGATCCTCACGCACGCGTCTGTCCACCTCCTCCCGCTTGACTCGTTCCTTGCGTTTGCGAAAGGGTGACTGGCCTTGAATCATCTCAAAGATGAGACAGCCCAGACCCCACCAGTCTGGACTGAAGGTGTAACTCTCATTCTGGATTACCTCTGGTGCTGAGAAAGTAGGGATGAAGAGAAGTTGGGAATCGTACAAGTTTACGGTGCTTTTACTTCTCAGTGAAAGGAAACTGACATTTGGTTAATAATGCATATTGACAGGGAGTGGATGTGTTGGAAAAAGTCTGACTTTTACTAAAGAAAAAGATGGCTGACAAAATATCAAATCCATTTCATACCCATGTATCCAACAGTGCCTACTCTCCCTCGTATCGTCTCTGCTTCAGGAATTTGCACAGCCAGACCCAAGTCTGAAATGCGGATGTGCCCTAAACAAGATGTACAGTATAAATATAACATGTGTTCAGTCTTTTACGAAACCATGACTTTAAAACTGCAATCTTTTTGGCCGAACACGGAGTGCACAAAGATGTGATACACAATGCTGCTGTGTTTGCACAATTTAGCTTCCAAACAACAATGGCATGCAAATAACTCTCTCGTTGCAGAGAAGCATTCCACCAAGCAGACCGGATGTGAAAGAAGAAACAGACATACCACGATCATCCAGAAGGATGTTTTCCGGTTTTAAATCTCTGGAGAAAAAAAACAATGGTCAAAAATGTAGCCATCACAATTTAGCTGTGAAAATAGATAATATTTTAGAGCCGTCAAGCCATGAAATAACACCCCTACAGTTACCTTTATACTCATATAATCCCATACAGTAGACACAACAAGAGAAAATAAGTAATTTAAGGCATAAATAAGACTCATGCTCATGTGCATTGCTGTAAATGCGTTTCGACGTTAGGGGAACTGAGCGGGGGGGAAGACAGGAAGTGACGTCGGGGAGTTCAGTTTTAGCTTGGCATGGGTTATGCTCGCAATAGTAGCCCGTGTTAGGAATTATTGTGCCTGTTGGGAGATAATTCAAACCTGCAAAAAAAAAAAAAAAGCCAGTTTTCCCGGCAATCAAGTCTGGTGCTTGTGTGTCTCACCGAACATTACAGTAACACTACTGACACCTAGTGACCAGTGTAGAATACTACATACAGTATCATGCCAGCATCTTTTGACTCTTCTGAATGCCTTATATTTGTATTTTAATTAATTTAACCATTTTTATGTTTAAAAATGATTTAGGCAAAAAATAACATAAAATTTGCTTTAATATGCATTTCCTTATAATATAAATATAAATAATATAAATTATTATTGTAATACCCACAACCCTAGTGAGGATAAGCAGCATAGAAGATGGATGGATTATTATAATATACGATAATATTATAATATATTTTTGAAAACCTGTGATGGAGTGAAGCCGTGAAATCCGAAGCGTGGTGAGGGATTACTGTATTCCTTTTTTTTTACATCATTCTTTAACAGACTTGTTGAGTTTTAACAAATATATCTGACTGCATCACTGTAGCGCGATAGTTTGGCCTGTACCTATTTTTTTTTTAAGCGCTGGTTTATTTTGTATCATTTGTTCCCAATCCTGTTCCATTTATATTATGTATATTCATAGCAGTTTTTACATGGATTCATTACATTCTTTAGCAGTTCTGCAGCTGGATAAACCAACAACAAATCCCAAACAGCTGCCCACCGTCATGAATGGATGCAATCTTACTTTGCGATAAACAAGCGCATCATTGACCATCGGGGTCATTTTCTCAGGCTTTCAAAGCCTCCTTTAACACTGCCAGCAGCAAACATGCAACTGTTTTCACAAGCTGAGCAGTAGTCGGTTTTAAGACATAACTTCATGAGTAAAATTGATAGTCATCTCCCTTCAGACGCAAACATATTTTCTTGGACAACAAGATTGTATAAAGGGGTTCTGGCAGAGTTAAATTCCTAACATATGTTGCCAGAAACAAAGCTCCACACACATTCCTGAAGCTTCTTGGCTTAACTAACTGATTTGTGACCGCACGCATAACACTTAAAATGGCATAGAATTGTCTGAGGCTATTCTTCATAAAAGATGTAGGGCATTTTTCATCCAAAGCGTTGAATTTGCTAACCTGTAGACTATCCTCTCACGGTGCAAGTCCTCAAGGCCACAGCAGATCTCAGCAGCGTAAAAGATGGCTCTCTGCTCATCAAAGCCAGAGTTGCCCATGTTGTAGATGTGGAATTTTAAGTCACCACCATTCATTATGGTCAACACCAGGCACAGCGCATCCTTGGTCTCATAGGCATATGCTAAACTAACCTGGAAAAAGGGTCACATCGGGGTAGAGGTGACAGGGAAGGAGAAGTTGAGAAGAAAGGAGTTGTACATGAGGCAAATGGGGGTGGAAGAGACAAGAAAGAGCAGTGGTAAGAGACCCAGGAGCAGAAAGGTTTCATTCCATTCATGTCTCTGCATATTGTATATAATGTAATACAGTCAAACCTCGGTATTGGTCAAAAACCTTTGGCCAAAATTTTGCCTCGGTTCTCGTACACTTTTATTTTATCCTTTGGTACATTGATATAGCATTGCATGTTTATGTAGTCACCTTGGATCACAAACCCAACAAACCCCGAACGCCACAAAATCTGGCGATACGTCAATGTTACGGTATACTATAAGGCACATTCGTTTGGCAAACTTAAATGAGAATGACGAGTCTGTTTGCCCTGTTCTGTGTCACTGACGCAGAATCGAGTGCCCAAACAAAGCCCAGTATGCAATGCTGACTCACTGTCCGTGCATTGTTTATTGAATGCGACTGCAAAATAACCCACAGTGGAGCCAAAAAAAGTTGTGTGCGCCAGCAATATGAGAAAGAAGGAAACGCTATTGAATTCAAGAAACAACTTATCGCGAAGTACGAAGATGGCGTCTGACTGGCCGATCTCACCAGGATGTACAGGAAGTCCACATTAACAATAAGTTCCATTCTGGAGAAGAAAAAATAAATCAAGGAAGCTAATGCACCCAAAGGGGTAAAGGTGTTAACAAAATAGACCGCGAAGGATATGTTGAAAACCTGTTGGTGTAGATCCCCTCCTCCCTCTCCACTCCAACAAGTTTTCAATCAAGGCAAAAGTGATATTAATTGATGTTCATTTATCTATTTAATTCATCATTTACAATCATTTTGTATGGTTTACAAATATAATTATTCTCTATAAAATGTATTTTATGCTAATAATTTTTTATGTCTGGAATGGACCAATTGGATTTACATCATTTCCCATGGGAAAAATTGCCTTCGATTTCAAAAGTTTCGGCTGACCTTTTGGAAAGAATTACTAATAAAAATAAAAGTACCACTGTAAGAGGCATACATAATGTACACAAATTTACATCACAAGTCTTTCAGGTCCTGACACACATAGACACTAGTGTATATTAATAATACTGAGATACCTAGTTCAGGTCTCCTCAAAAGTTTCTTCCTCAAAAGCCTTCCAAAATCCAAAATGTTGGTAGAATGAAGATTTAAGATGTAGTGTGAAATGTGAGGTCTAGCGCAACCCCACATTTCATTAATTAAAAGATGCGTCTCAATACTTTCGCTAATGTTGCGTGAATGTCAGGAATGTACACAAAGACAGGGATCGAGTGCAGTTACTAAAAGGCTTCTTGTTTCCTCCTTACGTTCATGTCTCATAGCCTGTCTTTTTGAGCTCCATTTTCCCTCCCTAATTCCCACCAATCTTGCCCTCTCTCCCTTGAGGGTCAGTGACATGCAGGGTATTGTGTATTAGTGTGTGTAGCAGTGCAGTACAAGCAGGATGTTACTGCCATGAGGAGGAATCCCATCTGCTACAGACTGTGCGGTAAGTAACTGTCCACAAGAAGGGAATGGGAAAATTCCTCTGCGATAACACACAAAGCAAGGAGGGAGGCAAGATAGATATGACGTGTCATTAGCAACGAAAGCTAGCAAAAAAAAGCCAATATAGGGTCATAACATAATTTATGACCACATTTAAGTCAGATTTTTACCCCAGGGCTTGAGTCATTATTTGATAAACGATTCATTATTTGATAGGCGATTTCATTCTCTACCTTGTTCTTGTCTTTGTTGATCAAAGTGGTGCCAAAATACAAGCCATAAGGCAACACTGTACTGTGTTACACACATGCAAGCTGCAACATGTGGCTGAATTAAAACACGAAAACGCAAGGTAACGAACTGCAGTAAAGTTAGAAATATAGTCATAGATTCAAACTTATAACTCCCAAGTGAACAATGGTAACACAGACAATAAGCGGCAACCTTTTTTTTTTTTTTTTTTAATAAATGTGTGAGCTGAGTTTGGTAGCACTGCACTTTGCAAAATGATATCCCCAATAAAAATACCCCAAAATGATGTAAAAGCACTTTTTTGCCCAACTAATTGCTAAAGTATAACCACCAGAATGCAAGGTGAGTTTGGTGGTATGACACTTCACAGAAGTGAAATTACTGAATGATATTCCCCTTAAAATTCCCTAAAATTATGTAGGAGCACCTTTGACCAAACTAAGTGTTGTAGTACATTCTGCAGCATACATATAGTGGCTGAATTTGATATGATAGTAAAACATCTTCTAGGAATCAATTTATTGAATATTATTCCCAATAACATCAATTCCATGTGGACCTGTCCAGGGTGTACCCCGGCTGTCTCCAGCAAACCCCCGAGACCCTAGAGAGTATACCGTAAGTGGCATAGAAAATGAATAAATTCCCAATAAAAAATTCCCCAAACATATGTAAAAACACACATTTCAAACACATACACAACACTTAGTGTTGTAGTATAACCAGAAGGCGGTCAAGGATGTGTGAGGTGATTCTGGTCGTACTACACATTCCATTAAAAATTCCCCAAAATGATGTAAAAGCCCCCTTTCCCAAACTAATTACTGTAGTATAAACAGCAGGTTGCAGTTAATGTGTGAGGTATTGAACACTATTGCCAATAAACATTCCTAAAAATTATGTAAAAGCACCTTTTCCCAAATTAATTGCTATATACAAATACTGGATACAAATATTACCTACATGTTAAAAATATTTAAGACATTCAAAACAACTGTGGCAAACAACTACTACAAATAACACATCAAGCCATGATAAGCCTAAATATTAATTACAGTCCAAAAAACATCTTTCTGTGCAAAGCTTTCTTTTAGTGTTTTCTGGAAACCAACTCTACTGATGACTGAGACCAGATGCTGTGGGAGTCTATTCCAGCAGCATATTCAGGCATTCCAGTAGTGTTCCCACTCAGATGCAATTAATGTGTGAGGTGAGTTTGGCGGCACTACACTTCACAGGAGTGAAATTATCGAAGGATCCTTTATTGTTTCTTTTTGGTATAGACAATTCTATACGGTCGCTGCGCTGTGGTCTCGTTGACGGCTGCTTATAAAGATCAATGTAAGTAAAAAAAAAAAAGGTTGTAGCTTGTTGTCTGTGTTACCACTGTTGGAAACGGGTGTCATTTGCTGTCTAACAAATGGTCGCTTGGAAGTTATTGATCGTGGGAGTTTGAATCTGTGAATATATTTTGTAACTTTACCGCTGTAAGTAACAATATCTGAGAGAGCACTGATCAAAAAGACAAAGAATAGGAGTGAGAGACAGATGAGGGGTTTCAGAGAGCGCTTGACTCTTCTCCTTGCTACTGCTGTTTGGTCAGTGTTGCTAGGCAACAGAGCAGCTCTTGTAGATAGAGAGGTACATGACGAGTCATCGTTTCTGCCTGCAGCAAAAAGAGCGAACACATACGCACACACACACACACACACACACACACAGAATCATGTGTCAGTCCCAGGTGACACAAGCTTGAAGTGTAAGGTTTGGTAACAAGCCCACTCCATCCTCTGTGCATTTGTGTGTGTATGTTGGTTTGTGTGTGTGTTTGTGCTGGCCATGACTCACTCAAGCAAGACACTCAACATAGTTCACCCTGCATCACAATACAACAACTCAAACAACTATTAGCTTTAAATAGAAAACAGGGAGATGTTCTGTGTCAGAGCAGGTGACAGTAGAACACATCAACGTGAGCTTGCGCGAAACGCACACTGTGTTCCATAGAAACATATATGCACGATGGAAATTAACAGTCTGTTCCCTCCTGGAAGGTCCTTGTCATATTCCAAGAGAAACACTTAGTGAAATAATAATTTCTTTGGAACAACCATTTTTACGTCAAAAACTACGTTTCCTTTTCCTGTCGGAACACCTTGAATTGATGACTGAGCTCAGCTGGTCAAACTGGGGGAAAAAATCAAAACAAAACACGCATGCCTGGCTTTCCAGCTACTAACATTTGATATCACCAATCATAGTTGAGGAAATTTAACACTGATACATTTCTCACAAGAGATTAACCAATATGCTTTTTTCAAGGCCGATACCGATACTGATTTGTAGTAGTCAAGGTGGCCGATAACTAATATTTGGAGGCGATATTCATTTGCAGTAAATGTGAAAATACTGCCGACAAAATTTTGAATAATACAATCCCCATCTACTGACTTACTTTAACTCGAATCATTTTGCTTATTTCATGCTGTACAATTCATCAGAGAGCAGTAATGAGCAGACATTTCCTTGGTTGTATTTTGCACACATAATAAAGGTGATGAAAGGATTCCCCAGCCAAAGTCTGTCTCTAGTGTCCCGACTCTAAAAGAACCACAATCTATCACCATTTGTTTGGGCACTTGATTCCTACTCAGGACTAGTTTGTTAGGTGCAATGTTAGGCCATACAATAACCGAGACAGCGTATGAAGACCGAGATCAATTTTTGGCAAAGGTTTTCATCGAAAAATGAACCCTACGAAAGCCGAGGTACCACTGTACTTCACATTTTAACAGACACTAGAAGGAAAATTCACAAATAACATACATATTGCATCACTTCATGTAAGCATGAGATACTGTAAAATGATTGACAATTATAAAAATAAAGGGGGCGCTGCATGTCCGCCTCACAGTCAGGAGATCAAGGTATTGAATCTCCTTTGGAGCATCTCTGTGTGGGATTTGCATATTCTCCCCATGCGTGCCTGAGTTTTCTCCAGCTTCCTACCACATTCCCCCCCAAAAAACGACTCTAAATTGTCCATAGGTGTGATGGGAGTATGAATGGCTGTTTGTATATACAGTATGTGTCCTGTGATTGACAGGTAACCAGTCCAGGCTGTCCCCGCCTCTCATCCAAAGTAAGCTGGGATAGGCTCCAGCTCACCCATGATGCTAATGAGGACAAGTGGTATAGAAAATGATTTGATCAAACTAACATTTAGAAAAGTTAATACATACTTCAACTACCACAAGCATTTACAGTTATTTGCAACATATTTTTCTTATCCTTACTTTAAGAGCCATAACCATTGGCGACGTCTGTCTTTAAAATTTCCAGATGTTCCTATAATGTATCATGTAACATTTCAAGGACTGTCAAAGCTTCACATTTTTGCCCCTCGGTGCTTTGGCCCAGCATGCAAGGAACTCAAAGCTTGGTGACGTCCTAAAAGAGCGCTCAAGCTTGCTATTCCACTGGCAGCCAAAAAAACATTACACGCTCATGACTATGGCTCAGTTTATAGAATTCCTCCATATGAAAATCAGCCAAGTGCAACTGTTAAGAGCTTTAGGCATGGTGGTACAGTGGCAGGGTAATGATTTTTTATAAATGGGGGGTTGGCAAACATACTCTTAGGCAGGACACAGTACTGCTTTCTTCTACACGCTGCATGCAGTGTGTTGTGTGCCACAAAGTTCCATCACAGACTCAGTGACATTGAAAAAGGCACATGACATGTTTCCCAATAAAAAAAAAGCATGCTGTGATGTTGAGGTTTCACAAACAATATTACATGAAACAGCCTCAGAAAAATACAGGCTTTTAAAAAAATCTGAGGAAACACAAAAAACGTCCAAGGGTGTTTAAAAGGAAAACTGCACTATTTTCGGAATTTTGCCCATCATCCGCAATCCTTATGTGAGACATGAACATACGTCTTTCTCTTTTCTGTGTTTTCTAAAGATAGAAAAACAGATAAAAAGAGGCAGCTAAGAATGCACGTAATGGGACGCACCTATTCCACCATATAAAGCCTTCTGACAAAACCTCCAAAAACCCCCAACAACGGTCCATTTACATAATCTTACCTGCATATTAACCAAGCTACCGCAACATTGTTATTATTATTGTTATTCAAGACTCAAGAGTTTTATTGTCGTATGCACAGTAAAACAGGTAGTTATGTTATGCAATGAAATTCTTGTTCTGTTATTAATATTGTTACGAAAAAGAATTATGTTAGTGGCGTAATGACACCTCGCCACAATGTGAGCGCGGCGCTGACGCCTCAGGCCACCACCGAAAGGTAACATTACATATTGGTACTGATGCTACAGCTGCTGTGTTTTTGTTTTTGAGTTTGGAAAAATTAATATTAGGTGAAGGCCTTCATTTCTATGTTGCCAATTAATGTGCCCTGGATGGATGCTCCGATAATGCTTAGAATTACCAAAATATTGCAAAATACTGTAAGTATTACATGTTATCATGAATGTACCTGTTACTACATGGTCACAGCATGTCTATAAAACCATAACACCTTGTTGGAGGTTTTCAGAGGAGTTTTAATAGCAGGCTTTGTAGGCACAATAAGTGTGTCCCATTACGTGCATTAATGAGCTGCCTCTTTTTAACTGTTTTTATATCTTTAGAAAGCATCGAAGACAGAACGTCTCAAATAAGGATTGTGGAGGATGGGCAAAATTCCCAAAAAGTACAGTTTTTCTTTAAAACACGTGTGTCAAACTCATGCCATGGAATTTGATACCCCTGCTTTAAATGTATCATTTTCCCCCTCAGAGTGGCTTTCATTTGCTTACTCTGTGCATTAACAATGTCATTCCCGCTAAGCAGCAAGGCTTATCACAATCAATGAACATTTTCAACGCATTCCCAGGATGGGTGCTTCAAATGAAATAAATGTTAGCATGTTTGCAATAAAGGCAGGCTCATCAGCAAAACTACACAAACTTATTCATTTGCCATGATTGCTGGTCAAAAATAGCATGAGACATGAGATTTGCTTTCCACTTGTATACTTTCATCCCATCATCTGTCTTTCCCCTGGATGTGACAGGCGGAGACATTAAAAAACAGAAAGACAGTCTGATCGCTGATCAGCAGCCATTGCAAATGGGCCATTCATTTCATTTGTAGCCAACAATGCTCACACATAAGCACACACATAAAGCAAACACAATATTGTTGAAAGGTTGAATAAGAAAAAGGTAGTACTTACTACAAAACTACTGTTAACTTTTTCTAAAATTCGTTTTTCGTTTAGTGCCATTGCTTCACCTTTTCTTTTCTTCACTCGTTTCTTTTCCAGCTTTTTACAGGCGTACATCTTACCGGTGGCGCGTACTTGGCAGGCACAAACCTGGAAAAACAAGAAGCGAGGACACATGAACAAACATTTTTTGGTGTCAAGGAGTAACTAATGGAAGTTAACGTCACATCACAGGATTTTCCACCCTTCAAATCAAGAAAGGTGCGACATTAACTGTTAAAAGTTACATCAATTTCAAGGAGCACCACATAGGCTTATAATGCACCACTGCATCACAGTAAACATTTATGTCTTTAGCCCAGTGACACTCACCTCGCCAAATCCACCTTTTCCTAGTACTCTATAATGTCTGAAGGTATTTTTGGTTACTGGTTGCCTAGAAGGGAAAGACAGGAAGAAAGCCAGATAAGATAAAAAGGCATGAAATAACTAAAAGGTCACATTCAGCTCAAAACATATGATGGTGCACACTGAGTACTGTAATTTCCAGACTATTGAGCGGTACTGAATGTAAGCCGCACCCACAAAATTTAAAGAGAAGAAGAAATTTGTGCATATACAGGCCGTACTCGTCTATAAGCAGTAGGTGTCCACGTTGTAACACGGGATATTTACACATAAAGATACACTATAAACAGCGTAATCCTACCTACACTCTGTGTTCCCAGAGTAAGCCGTGCGTCGCTCGTTAGCTCCAATGAGAGAGACATGAGATGTCTGCTGCGGTCTAAGCAGACCAAGCAGAAGCTGTAGTAATTCTACACTTGATCAAACTTACTTAGGATTTGTCAGATCAAAACATAATCGCTGCATAAGACTTCAAAAAGTGATCTTAGCGTCCACTTCACGACTGAGTGACTCTAAGCATCATGGGAACTGCAGTTCTTTTAGCCATAAATTAGCCACATCATTGTTTCAGCCACAGGCTTCAAGGCGTGTAAAAGAGGTAGCCGCTAATAGTCTGGAATTTACAGTACTGCTATAATATATTATGGATCCACACTGCTTCAGTTACCAGACAAAATGCCAATTGTCATTACGTATTAAACATTTGCACAGAATCAATAATGAAAAGCAGCACCCTTGTGTTTGGGTGTGATTTATATTTACTGTGTAATTGCTGAGGAGAAAAGCAACACTGTACTAGCAACTGGGCATCACAAATGTATAACAGCGGTGATACCACTCAAGAGGTTCAACTCAAAGAACAAAATGTGCAGCTCGTTCATAGTTGGCGATTACTTTCTCAGGGCAAACATGTTTCAGCTACAAAATATTGGACTTGTTCTAAAAGTAGATATCTTCTCAAATCCCAAATCAGGTGAAATTGGAATCACATTGTAGTTGTCTATCTAGCGCTAGAAGCTGGCAGGCTACAGAAGGCATTTCTCCAAGCTGTAAGTTCTCCAAGTTCTAATTCCAGTAACAACCTACAAAAATATATCAACTTCTGTTGACCTTGCTGCAAATTTTAAGGCTGGATTGACTGTCGTAGCTCAATGCAGGACAAAAAAACATTACCAGTGAAGCATAAAGATGTAAACATGTAAAAATATTTGGTTTTCTAACAGTGGTACATGTAAGCTGTACATTTTAGGCCTGTCTTAGACTATTCGACTATTCGGAGGAATGTGATTCGACTATCAATCTTACAGTCGAATCATATGACAATGTCATATGCATTATCGAGATTGTACCATTCGGACTACATGGGGGTGCCCACCGCTGCTACTGAGCATATATTTTTACATGGAATGTCTTTGTTTTTGTTATAAATAGCCTATTTTGATACAAGTTCAGCCTCATTTGTGTTAATAAAGAATTTAAAATGACGCGTGTGTTTAACAGAAGACCTATGCTTACGCAAGATGGCGGCGCGTAGACACAGCAATCTTCCAGATTTGCAGTTCTGTAGTTATTTTGCTTATATTGGGTCGGGTTTAACATCTTACACTTGACAAGAGCTTTTGGATATTGGATTTCGCAGCGCCAACGTGTGGGCGGAATTGCTCGCAAGCGCCGTTGAGAACGTAAACAAAGGTACGGAAGAATGCGAGCTAAGCTCACACCAACACCGCACAGAGTCTCCTTACCCAGCATTTTCCTAGCTAATCATCTGTTTATTTGTAGGGATCGTCATTAGCTGTGCTCTTAAAAAAACAAAATTCGACTATTAGTGGACTATGGACAAAAACTAGCGAATCAGATTCAACTATTAAAAACCTTAGTCAAACTTGTATTATCAAAGATGTTTCAGTTATTCCCAATTTATGGTGAATAAGATGTTTTCTGTGTAAAAAACGGCCTATTTTCTGAGAATTTAAAAAAAATGTTTTTTTACCAAAAATCTGCAGATTTGCAGAGGTGTGAATACTCAATCACAAATGTGCAAGGATCCACTGTATTAAATTCAAGTTTTGAAGCTGTAAAAACAACAACATGATATCCTGCTACACAACAACACACTATAACTCTGACTGCTCACCTCTCCAACCATTTCCACTGCAGGAAGCGAGAGAAGTACATGGACTCCTGGTAGGAGGAAAAGGGAGCTCCACTTAGATAATCACGAACTATTCTGGGGGAGAGATAGAAAAGTTTTGGATCATTTTATGTATTTCGTACAAGATATTGCGGCACTTTCCCAACTAGCAAAAAAGTATTATGTACAGATTTCTTGAAAAATAAGACTACGACAGTGGAAATTGACTAAAAACACATTAGCACATCCTCTAAATGTAGTTCAAATATTTATTAAAGTAATTTGTTAAATGCTTCATATTGTTGGGAAAGGTGGAAAACAAAAACTTTCTGGAAGGTGTCAATTGTCACTGCAAGTTATGAGAATATGACTCATTGACCTGACCCTGAACATCACTCATGTTTTGTGATGTCTTCAGCTGCTTTGACTACATGGTGATGAAAACAACAACAGGGTCAAGCAAACTCTAATGGTGGAATAACTGTATGGCTCCTCGAATACAGATGTTAAAATAAGAAATGATCATATTTTTTTTAAATCATTTGAAGTGCCTCATATTCCAAAAATATGTTCAAAAGTCAAATTTGCCAAGAAGACTTTCCCTGGCGCATTTTAGGACTTCATAGCTCAAGATGTGGGGAAAACTGTGGCTGTTCTTAGCTAAAAACAAAACAATGCTTGAGAGTTTCCACAAAAGGGGTACCCAGTGCTCTGTAAAAACAAATACAGTTATGTCATCCCAGATTCTAATTCCATATGGCATAAACGTCAAGCTCTTTTGTGAAAAAGACCTGCTCTTTGCAGAACCCAAGGATTTTGTGTTTGACTTGGTTGGGAATGATCTGCTCAGTAACCCCATTGGCCTTATTACACAAACAGCATGTTTTCGGCATACCGGGTCATTGTTGCAAGTGTCTCCTTCCACACCAAAGTTCAGTCATCGCAGCTCAGTTATCAGGTGAATAAACATGATTTTGTCTTAGAGGTTACAAATGTTCACAGACACCTAAAGTGGGAGGAGCCGAGCACAGCCTGGCTTGGGGCCAAGCCCGTGACAGGCACCATTGGGAGCAGAAATAAACACAGCTACAATATGGCTATTGTTTGACGAAGGCTGAGAGAGAGAGGAAAAGAATGAAGGAAAAATGAAATCAGCAGACATGTTAATATAGCCGATATGGGAGAGCATACCCATGTCTATTCTGCATGACGTAAAGTTCCGCAGCAATTCAGGAAAACACATGAGAGAACTCATACACTGTGGTCTGCAATGGGTTATGAAAATGTCACGTTTCCACGTGCAGTACCATGCTTTCCTTCAGGCTTTCCCTCAGGAAAACAAAGATAAAGTGAGAAAGAATTACATATTGGAATAACTGAATTAAAGTCAAGGTTCCACAAGAAAATATAAATATTAATGAAGGACTATAAATAGTAAGGAAGGGGTGATGCACCAGTTTTGTTTTTGTAATACAACACAACTATAAGTTGTTTCAATGTTTCTACACTGGGATGTTTTGCTATCGTCTTCCTAACATCCTTAACGCTTGTTTTTGAGTTTTAGGTGGAGTGGATACTGAGCTTACTACCACTGTGTATGTTTCTGTGTATGTTTGTCACTGAAGGACATAAAAAATACAGTAATAATAAGATTAAATACAATAATTACATAAAAAGTAATAACTCCTTACTTCTATCCCTGTAGTTGTCATACAGTCTTAGAATATTGTCCCAGGCAAGTCTGAAATGATGACCTCTTCTCCTCCCAGATCTCCTAACCGCGTACAAAATCCATGACGCCTCTAGCATTCATTAGCATTCAATAATTTTTATCCTTAATGATGGTCAGGACAGTTGAGAGGTTGGGGCAGATAGAGCGGCCAATATTGGTGGGCGTTACTCTTCTATCAGTGCTTTTTATGATGTTCATTTTCACTTCAGTGGTGATGGCTTTCCTTTTCTTTGGCGCACTGTCGCCTGGGACACAATCAAGTCCAAAAAGTTAACTAATAAGTGACATTTTTCTTCCTTAGTGTGGCAGAGCAGGCACAAACTGTCTGGCCAGCACGAGGCACACACTGCATTCTTGTGCTGCGTCACGTAATCTTCCACTGGCACACGCTTTAACTAGTTCATGTTTACACACCAGTTGAAGTTTTGCATTAATTTATGGGAGTGCGTTTGTAACCATAAAACATCATAACACGAATGTCATAAACCGAGGACCACTTACATATGGGTCACTCTCCTGAAAGGGGTACCAAAACTGTGACATAGCAAGGAAAAATTTCAGTTACTTTCTACGCAAGAAAATATCATATTTTGGTATTTTTCATGGGAGCAGGGCACCGTTTACTGAAATCTCCATCCATCCATCTATCCATCCAGTTTCTATGTCGCTTATTCTCACTAGGGTTGTGGGGGTATGCTGGAGCTTATCCCAGCTGATTTCGGGTGAGAGCCGGGGTACCCCCTGGACAGGTCGGCAGCCAATCGCAGGGCGCATATAAACAAACAACCATTCACTCTCACATTCGTACCTCTGGACAATTTAGAGTCGCCACTTAACCTAACATGCATGTTTTTGGAATGTGGGAGGAAACTGGAGAACCAGTGAAAACCACACCGTTTTCCCTGTTTATTTAATGTGTTTGCAGTACGTTTCTATTTGGTTAAAGCTTCAAATCATTTCAAATCGAGCACTGCTCTCGAGTTCTCTGTACACTGCAAATCCATGCTGCACACAAAATGCAACCCAATCTGAACTGTAAATGAAATAAACATAACAATTTATATTGTACCATTTTGCAATGCTACTCAGTGAGTGACAAGGAACAAAAAGCAGTAACATATAGCAATGATGAACACTAGTGTCCGGCCAATGATAAGATCCTGTTTGCACGAATTTGGTTCCACAGCCAATCAATTCATTACAGCGCATTACGTAGTACATGCTGTTGTTTTGCAGGTTATTGTATAGCTAATGCTGCTTGCTAACTCGGTATATTATGGCGAAACAAACGGGCAGTGCAACAGCAACTCACCAAGTCAAAGTTAAAAAAGGGGGGAAAAAGCGGTTCTTTTAAGGTGGACTGGCTGTCGGAGAGGCTGCAGCATACCCCCGCAACCCTAGTGAGGATAAGCGGCATAGTGGACTTGATCACAGGAACAACAGGCTTTTATTGCAGGTTTTAATTATCTCACAACAGGCACAATAATCCCTAATAATAATCCCTAATAAAAACACAGGCTACTGTTGTGGCCGTAACCCAGGCCAAACTGAAACTCAACTCTGAACCCCCAACGTCACTTCCTGTCCGTCCCTCTCTGGAAGATTCTTACAGCAGCACATATGAGAACAAGTCTTATTTATGTCTTATATGGCATATTTACTTGTATTATGTCTAATATATTGGGTAATACAAGTGTAAAGGTGATTATACGGGTCTTATTTCATGTCTAGAGGGTTCTAATCATGTTAAAAACGGTATCAACAGGTTTTGTATGCTCTAACTACAAAAATATTCGATTTATAAATAAGGAATCCTACTTTTCCGGAAATGCACTTATTACTGTCAGCTCTGGAATCAATCAACCGCGATAAACGAGGGATTACTATATTCAATTTGAGACACGGCATGTGATTGGGAATAACAGAGTAGGAATGCATGTTACTTCCTACAAAGTAAGAATTTAAACTTCACTCAATGCAATCATTGAGCCAACATAAGGGAAATTTGTTAAAATACAAATTAAATACAAACGTAAACACATTTCAAAAAGTAAGTCTGAACAATTTTCCAGATTTTTGGTGTCATGGTGTATAAATGGGGGAAGTGAAATGTGAAAGGAGAGTGACAAATGCAAAACTAAGACATGGAATGAGAAACAAGTTCAGTCTTATAATCCCGGGTCTGTTTGCTCCTCCTGGCTTGCAGCGCCGGCAGCAGAAACACCTGCAAGTGTGAGTGCCTGTGTGCGTGCACGCTCAAGTGCATGTGTGTGAATACTGAAGCCGCAGTTGTTTTCATGCCAGCCATCCGGATGATCTCTTTGCCCAATGAACTTTTTTTCCCCTTTTCAATCACTTTTCGTCTGTAAGTCTTTACACTTGTTTGCGTGTGTGTGTGTGTGTGTGTGTGTGTGCGTGTGCGTGTGTAAAACTGCACACCAGGTGCCAGCTGTCTCATCGTCACCAGTGACAGGATGCACATAGCACAGTGTGCAAACACACAGTCAAGGAGAGAGGTTCTGTTGGTGCCACGAGGCTGTGACGACCCACACTTGTCATAAAGAAAGCCTCTAACAAACATGTCTTTCATTACAAGCGTTGATGCATTCTACAGGTTGTTCAGTTAGACCCATGCAGTGAAAATGGTCGTATGTGTGGAGAAGATGAGACTTACTTGGTGCAGTCATTGAAGAGCTCCTTACAAGGACTCTGCTCTAGTCTCTCCCGGCACCCAGCGACCACATCTTGGGGTATGTCTGGGAGATGGGCTGCCGACTTGAAGGGGCAACAGAAAGAGACGATGTAAAGAAGGATCAAAACGGAGCCCGGGTATCAAAGTTACACAAGACTGTGCAAAGTATGAGTGTGCATTACCCCATTATTGAAGTAAGTGTCTAAAACATTCAGTCCGCAGTCCCGCCGCTTCTCATCTGGAGCGAGCTGGTACATGGCCTGTCAGGAGAACACAAGCAGGAGCACATACAGCAGAGATCCACGTCAGTACAGACATACTGGATACCTCTACAGATAGGGGAAAGGAATACATTAAAGGTCATCCAAAATTCTTAAACACGGATAAAGTGAGGAAATCACACCAATTTTTTTGCATAAAATACGTATACATTTCATGAATGTAAGTTAATTCCTTTTCAAGACAATAAACTTTAAAGAGTAGTTTGAAGCCTCTCTGCTCTGTAGCCCCTTGAGCTGTGACGTTATCCCAGTAAGACATCCTGCAAGGATGCCTGTGTCGCCATATTGTTTTTTGTGTAATTGCATGTAAAAAAAATCACAAGAGTTTTAAGCAAAGTTTTTGTAAAGAATACCAAGGCTTGTGTCAAGGGAGGGTGCAGTAAAGTCACGGCTGAAAGAAGAAACTGTTGTGAAGAGCTGGACAAAATTCGTCAGGAACATGCAAGTGTGGAAAGGGCCATCGAAGTGGCCGTAGTTGTGCTCTGCGCATTTCATGGATGATTGCTTTGATGAAGTTTTCAGTGTTGCCAGAGAGCTGGGATACAAGGCAAGATTAAAGCCTTCAGCTGTGCGTGGCATAAAATATCCCTCTATGACTTGTATGTCAAACAAGGAAAACGTGACACTTCATCCATTTCAGATTGAGAGACCGAGTCCGACAGCCAGCCAACCGGAACCTTTGATATTAACGTCTAAGGCTAAACTCAGTCAGGGCGCTGTTGATATGTGAAACAGATCTAAAGTACATAAAGCAGTGTGATTTTGTATTTTGAATTGTAAAATGTTGGCCAAATTAAATAACATGTTGTAATTGGCAGTTGTAGAGTCTGTAACGGTTTACATAGTTGACAAAATGTAACCAATAAAAGTAGCTAACTCACATAAAAAACATTATTTTTAAAATGCAAATGTAAATAATTCATGAATGTTGCATTTGTATAAGGAGGGCATTTCAAATGCTATGCTAGTGGCATTTAGGAGGAACTATAATTAGTAAAACGTAAACAGTTATGGACACAAATGTCAGGCTTGACTATCTCCAGTTCAAATTGATATGGATGTATACATGATCCCCTGCGCCCAAAAGGGACAATTCATGTTGGTTTATCAGCCATTTCTTCTTCGTAGTTGGCAAAAAATGAAAATTAAGCGTCAGACAAACTATCCTCACTATAATCACGGTTTGTTTCGGAGCTCGTCGTGTACTGTATGTTGTGTCAATGTAATCTGCCATTTTTAAACCGAAGTGTTCCTCATATAACATCACAGCTCTACACCAAGTTGAAAAACCCCACCAACTTTGAAATTAAATTGTTCAAGTTCCTTGCGGCGTACAACATTTTGGAACCTGCTTCCATACATGTGGAGAGGTTCTCTACACGTCCCCAGTATGTGTAAACTGTAAAGAAAAGAAATCCTATTTGGGATAACCTTTAAAGACAGGAAGAAAGAGACACGGCGAAAGAAGAGAGAAGGAAAATTTCATAGGAAATGAAAGAGCCTCACATTTTGTACTGTACATAACGGCAGACGACGCCACTGTGGTTTTATAACTGGAAGTAAACTCGCACAGCTTTCGTTCTTTCTTTTTTTTTTTACATTATAAAGTCACAGTGAAGTTCAGCTCTCCAACATATATTTTATGAAAAACCATGATCTGGGTTTTTCTGCCACAGGGTGTTTATGCATAATGGGCTAGTTGCACTATCTACATAAATAGTGTTGAAATCATACCATTACAACTGTCACGCTCCACATGACAGGTTGGACTCTTGGTTTGTTTTTTCTCTGTTCCACCGTGATTTCCTTGTCTGTGCTTTTATTTTGTTATTCGTTTCCTGTCTGGCACCGTATTTCGGACATTTACTCTTTTTAGTCGGAGATTACAGTGGTGTGAAAAACTATTTACTCCCCTTCCTGAATTTTTTTTGTTGCATGTTTGTCACACATAAATGTTTGAGATCATCAAACAACACAAATGAACACAAAATGAAGTTTTTAAATAAAACTTTTTATTATTAAGGGAGAAAAAAATCCAAACCTTCATCGTCCTGTGTGAAAAAGTGATTGCCCCTAAACCTAATAACTGGTTGGGCCAACCTTAGCAGCAACAACTGCAATCAAGCATTTGCTATAACTTGCAATGAGTCTCTTACAGCGCTGTGGAAGAATTTGTGCCCACTCATCTTTGCAGAATTGTTGTAATTCAGCCACATTGGAGGGTTTTCCAGCATAAACCGCCGTTTTAAGGTCATGCCATAGCATCTCAATAGGATTTAGGTCAGGACTTTGACTAGGCCACTCCAAAGTCTTCCTTTTGTTTTTCGTCAGCCATTCAGGGGTGGACTTGCTGGTGTGTTTTGGATCATTGTCCTGCTGCAGAACTCAAGTTGGTTTCAGCTTGAGGTCACAAACAGATGGCCGGACATTCTCCTTAAGGATTTTTTGGCCGACAGCAGAATTCATGGTTCCATTTATCACAGCAGCTCTTACAGGCCGTGAAGCAGCAAAACAGTGCCAGACCATCACACTACCACCACCATATTTTACTGTTGGTATGACGTTCTTTTTCTGAAATGTGGCGTTACTTTTATGTCATATGTAATGGGACAAACATCTTTAAAAAAGTTCAACTTTTGCCTCATCAGACTACGGAGTATTTTCCCAAAGTTTTGGGGATCATCAAGATGTTTTCTGGCAAATTTGAGACAAGCCATAATGTTCTTTTTGTTCAGCAGTGGTTTTCGTCTTGGAACTCTGACATGCAGGCAGTTTTTGCCCCATGTCTTTCTTATGGTTAAGTCATGAACACTGACCTTAACTGAGGCAAGTGAGGCCTGCAGTTCTTTGGATGTTTTTGTGGGGTCTTTTTTGACTTTTTGGATTGGCCGGCCACACCTGGGAAGGTTCACCACGGTTCCATGTTTTTGCCATTTGTGAATAATGGCTCCCACTGTGGTTTGCTGGAGTCCTATAGCTTTAGAAATGGCTTTATAACCTTTTCCAGACTGATAGATCTCAATTACTTTCTTTCTGGGGAGGGGCAACAGAGGGGCCAATCACTTTTTCAAACAGGGCCATGTAGGTTTGGATTTTCTTTTCTCTCTTTAGAATAAAAAGTTCAATTTAAAAACTGCATTTTGTGTTCAGTTGTGTCGTCATTGACTAATATTTCATTTTGTTTGATGATCTGAAACATTTAAGTGTGACAAACATGCAAAAAAATAAGAAAACAGGAAGGGGGAAAACATTTTTTCACACCACTGTATACACAATATATCACAGTATATATAACCGAGGATCTTATTAAGATGAACACTGATGCTGTGAAAGCTTAACATGAAGGAAGGACGACAACAACAGACTTCCAGCCTTCACATTAAAAGTGCTGCACATTACATCTTGTCTGACTGCACTGAACAAAAGTCTCAGAAAAAGTACCTTCCTCACAATAAAAGCACAAAATGAATGCAGACTCACCATTGGTATGAGCCTGGAGTTTGTTTTCCAGAGAGAAGATGATCACATCGTTTTTTTTTTTATTGTGTGGGTATCAGCCAGTGTGCAAGCATGAATTCACTTGACAGCGAATAAATACGAACATGAGCATTCAACACACACATAACATCATCAATCCTCACCTTTGTGCATTCACACCAAACACCAGCATTTGGGAACAATGATGAGGTGAGAAAAGAATGGAAAAAATATAAATCCATTTGTGGCGGCATCGGAGAAACTTTCACTTAGTCTCGGAGCACACAACTCAAGGACTCAAGGACCACTAGGAATAAACGCTCCACGAAACATAATGAAACAAAATAACATAAAAATGCAAAAACTATGGGCTTTTTAACAGTATATTATTCTCCCAATAAAAGAGGAGCTTTTATTTCCACAGTTGATATGCATTTAGATCAAATTTGATGTAGTTTGGCCCTGCTTAAGGACTGGTACCGGGCTGCGGCCAGATGGTTGGGGACCCCTGACTTAATACACAGCTGTGATTCACTTGCAGAATTAGTGTGTGTGAAGAAAGTGCTGTTTTGGGATAATTCTCCTTAGTGTGTACAGTATGTCGTCTTGTTCCTGACTGCTCCGTCCAGATGTAGAACATTGACGTTTACCTGGTATGCCGTGCACTTACAGGGTTTTCATAATGACAGTCGGTGTTTTGCACCTATTTGTGGCTGTAATTTACATTCCAAACAGTTGCCAACTGGCAAATCAAGAAAACAATGTTTCAGCTGTCTTTAAACTGACGATGCTAATGTGCTAATCCTACGGTCACAACTCTGTTGTAACTATGCGCAATGATTGTTGTTGATAGGCGTCACGCTTAGCATGACTTGAAATTGTCCCTGACTCAAAAGGTGAGTCACACTACTGGCCCAACTTCCATAGAAGACGCTTGAGTCAGTACCTCTGTTGTACAGATAGCAAAACCAAATATGGCTGCAGGCAGGGAGATGCTGTAGGCTATTAGGACTCAAGTGTTTTGTATCAAAACAAGCCCAGCTGAAAGAAAACCGACTCTGTATCATATACATGACATGAAGTATTCATGTTAATCATAAAAACATTATTTCACCAAGTGCAGGTATACCAGTACAGGCATGCCAAAACTTAAAAAAACACTAATGTGTGTTCCTTTTATATACGATTTGCTCCTGTTTTTGCTTTGCCACATACCTCCGGGGGCCGAGACACAATCTTGGGCCTGTGTTTGCTTGCTCCCCGGGATGACATGCGCTTGACCTCACGGATGAGTGCATAAAGTAAGAGGAGAGGTCTGCACTCTGACAGCCGATCTATGTCACTTAATCACGTGCACCTCCTACATTGACACCCCCCACACCCACCATACTCACCCCCAAACACACACACACACACATGCACACCCAACACCCAATGTTATTCCCAAAAACAGGGAGAGGTCAGATCCCTCACTTTGCTCACTCTTCATCCCACAGGAGGGAATGTAAGGATGTTGAAAGGACCAGACAAATAGAGAAGGATAAAAAAACATTGTGTGAAAAGAAAACAGAAAAACCAGCATGTTCAAAATCTTACCACAGCGTCCATGAATTCGATGCAGCGTTTCAGCTCTGGCCTGGTGTCACAGTACTGACGAAATAGAAGCCGACCAATGGGCTGCTTCTCACACAGACTGGTATAGTCCCTGTCTGAGAGGAGGAGAGATGACGAAAAGAGAAAGAGAAAGGCAGAATTTATTATCATTTGATTATCAACATTACACAACAGTGCCAATATGGACCTACCAAACCCACATTTCCAGGAGAAAGTAATAATGATCTACAGTGGAACCTTGGTTAGCATCATTAATCTGTTCCAGAAGGTCAGACTCTAACCGAAATGTACTCTAACCAAATCACTTTTTCCCCTTAAGAAATACATGAATGAACGGAAGTGACAAATGCACATTCAAGGTTACTTTTACTGAGGATGTGTCGTTAAAAAAGACACAAAGTGGTAGCGTGATCAACACGGACACCACCATAGTGTTGTGCCATGAGTTATTTCTTGAATTCAATAGTGTTTCTCACCTCAACAGCACAAAATGGAGCCAAAGAAAGTCGCAAGTGCCAATATTTGATAAAGAAGGTGAGAAACAACTAAATTCAAGAAATAACTCAAAGGTTGTGTTTTTCCGGGCTACATTGTGTCTTTGGCAACAATGTCGTCTTCAATAAAGATAAAAGTTGCCTTAAATGGTCATTTATCCTTTTCATTTGTCATTTATATACATTTAGAATTGTTTTAGCCATGTAAAATGCATAAATGCATATTTTGAGTTAACATTGTCAACTGCTGATGACATCATAAAAGGGCAACTGAGCTGACTTCCACTTCCTGTTTCCATGTAGTGGCAAGCTAATAAGGTGCTCACAAGGACGTTTTGTGATAAAAATACATTAAGAACACCGTTGGACTCAATGTATTAATAACATGACAAGACGTGCGCCATATTGCACGATAATCAGAGAATGCACGCAAACAGAGGCAAAATTTTGGCCATAAATTCCAACCAACACGCTGACCGGGCGTGGCTAACCGACGTTCCACTGTATTCTCTATGTTGTCTGACAGTTGGGCCTTTCCTCTGCCTGTGTTCTTCATGGCTTTTTGTCCTAAAAAATGCTAACTCATTTAAACAAAATACGAGCAATTGTTAATCTAGACTCCACAATTCTTTTAACTTTTCTTTTGCGACAAAATATCGATATTAACCTTTGTATTACTTTGGACTAAAGTAATACCTACAAGTAAGAAAGGTTAGACTTTTGAATAAATTCACAAATAAGAATCCAATTAAAAAGGCTGTGGACTTATACATAGTGAAATTGGGATCATCCAACACTATCCTGCCGGTCACTTTTTATTATACTGCTGCATAAATGCTGCCTGCCACTCCAAATGATTTTTCCTGATGGTGTGATAATAGGTGTATTAAAGGAAGACACCTTAATCCCCCTCTCGCATAACCAGTGCATTACAGTCATTGCAAATTGTATATTTACAATTCAAAGGCGACAGACATCCATAATATACACATACTACAAAGAAAATTTGCCTTACGAAAATATTTATATTAACTTCAGGTTACTGACATTACCAACCTACCACCAAACTGGCTTATCAAGAGCAAACTTAATCGACTAATGTTGCCATTTTTACTACTATAAAGAAAAAAAAAAAAAAAAACATATGCACAATTTTCATTTCAACAATCAATTGTTTTTTCTCATTTACAAACTGTTGCAGTGATCGCTACTGGGTAATACAGAAAATTGTGTTTGCGTGTATGCTTCCTGTGCAGCAGGCCCCATTTATTAGGACTAATTCATGTCCATTTGTGCCATACATCCATCAATGCTAATTGAAGGAGGCCCAGGACTTTTAATGTCACTAGCTGACAAAAACACACACAATTCATACATACAAATAACAAAAAAAGGCTAAACATACTGATGAAAGCATGCACACTTGTGTCCAGAGGATTGAAGAGGAAGCACAGGATGAAAATGTCTGAGGGGTGACAGCGACTGAACAACCTGCAATAGTAAATCAAATCTTTGTGACTGCTCTCCCAACTGCACAGTTTATTACCCAGAATTCCCTCTGCTCTACAGAACACGGCTTATTAGTCTAACTTACTCACATGATCACAAGGTCTAAGGTATCGCTTGTAAGCAAGGGGAAGATTGTAGAGATATAGCTTTTATTGCACCCCTTCGTGCCTGCTGTTGTGTTTTACATCTGAAGCGCAAACGCTCACAAAGGAAATGTCTCGTGCTGAAGTGCATTGTGCTTTCCCTCGGGTATTGCGTTACATCATTGATCCCCAAGAATCTTTGGTGTTTCCCTGTCAGCTGGAAATAGCTCTGAAACGCAGGCTTCATAAAGACAAATTTAGAAAACCTGTACAGTACAATTGCTTGGGGCGTTTATGTGTTTAAGTGAACAGTTTATCGGAACTTATTTCAACTAAGCAGTACAGTTTGGATCAGTATAGTATACTCCACCAGGGTACTAAAATACGTACACATTGCCTAATGTCCCTATAGTTTGTGGGTTTTTTTGTTTTTTTGTTTTGTTTTTTTTACTGTTTCCTGTCGCAGTTGTCTTCATTCATAAATTCTCCGGACTACTACAATGTGTTGCATCTATTGACATCCCATGAAAATAGCTGGTCAGCTCCTTTACAATTCCGTTGGTTGCATAGGTGTGGGGAAACTAACATGCCCACACACTGTATACATTTGGATAGCTACCTCGGTCCTGTATTTTAACATAATAGTCTGTAAGCCAGGGCATGAGAGTAATTAAGGGTATGTTTAAACAAGCGTGTTAAAAACAGGAGCGTTTCATCTTTACGTTTTTGACAGGTTTCTTGTACAGACAAGATGGTTGAATTATGTTCACACACAGCTGCAAAAACAACTAGAAATGCTTTAATATGCATGCAGGGCAGGAGTTGGCGGTGGCACTTACAGTATATAAAAGACAGTTTTTTTAAATACCATTCGTCCACATATATGCCATATGTGAATATGTGAAATACTTTGCTAAGCAATGTGACTGCTGTATACAATTACAGTGAAGTAGAATTACTCTTTGCTGAAGAAGTGGTAGCACACTCAGCACATAAGACTGTGTTCCACATGATCGTTTAAACTGACCTGGAGTAATTCTATTACCTCGATTACAAGAAATGACAGAGGAATGTCTCGTCCCGTGCGCTTACGTCACCAAAGCTCTTACGTCACCCACGCAGAGGTAGAAGCGGATGTTTGCTTGAAGGAGCGGAAAGACGACAATGACGACGAAAGAGAAGGAAAACAATTTTTTTTTTTAAATGTCGAAAGTGTGGGAGCATGTCAGGCCTAACAGCAAGTTGAACACTGATGTGTATCCGTAGTAGCGCGCCACTTACATACCACAACAGCACATCTTCAATGTTGCAGCATCTCCAAAAACACTTAAAATGGAGTGGAAGACCCAAAAAAAGGTAAAATTAACATAGTGCAAATCAATGAAATAATACGTTAATGTACCTTGCTAACATAACGTTAGTCATGTGGCAGGCTAGGTTTCTTTTAATTACGACTGCTGTCAAATGTGGGGCTGGTTTATTACAATAGTGTGCCCTTAAGGTTAATGTGACTTCATCCAGGGTTTATTTAATCTGCAAAAAGACAGCGCTGTGAGTTTAGAAGATGTAAAATATAAAAACATTTCAGATCACAAATCAGTAGCTGGTCATTTGTAGCAGACAATACTGTGTAATGCAAAAAGGAAGTGTGTGTCTCACTCGCTTGGTTGAGAGTAATGTCTTTGTCTTGTTTCTCGTCAGCCTGTCTAGGTTTAGGGTTTATAAATGCACAGCCATCAACATTCAGTAATATGTACAGTAATTTAGTAGGGGTGTCACAAGATCTTGAGTCATAATATCTCACGAGATTAAAACGTGACAAGATTTCTTGTTTAGGAAAAAAAATGTCTCATGGGCACTAGGCCTGGGACGATAATAAATAAATGAATCACATTATAAATGAAAATCAAATGAAAATCAACAATTTTGCCGGCCTCAATATATTGCCATGTGCATGTGTGTGTTGATTCATATACAGTAATCCCTCGTTCATCACTGTTAATTTGTTCCAGACCCTGCCGTGAAAACTGAATTTCCAAAGTAGGATTCCTTATTTATAAATGGAATATTTTCGTAGTTACAGCATAACCTGTTTGACCTTCAAAAAACTGTTTTTTTTTTCACAAAAGAGCCCTCTAGACATGAAGCAACATCCCTGTAGTCACCTTTACACTCGTAGCTTGGCCTAGGGTACGGCCGCAACAGTAGCCCGTGTTTTTATTCAGGATTTATTTATTTATTGTTCCGGCAAGTCTGGTGTTAGCGAGTCTCATTCAACATTACAGTAACATTACTGACACCTAGTGACCAGTGTAGAAACTACATATGAGTCACTGACTTTTTGAATGCATCTTCTGAGTCCTTTATATGTGTATTTCATTTAGCCATTTTTATGCTTGAAAAGGCTTAATTTAGGCAGAAAATATGTAAAATTTGCTTCAATATGCACATTTTTTTACTAATAATATGCTATATTCAACCACGTAACAACATGATTTATGAAAATATTTTTGAAAAATCACGATAGAGTGAGCCATGAAATTCACACCGCAAAGTGGTGGGGGACGACTGTCATCAAGTTTCTGTTGTTCCCACCGAATAATGCAAATGTAGAGAATCCTATGGCATTATTTAAATATTTTATGTGACACCATAGTAGTCCACCGTTACATTAAGTGTCTGCAGTGACAGCAAAGAAAAAAGTGTCACACGTACAATGAGCAGTATGGACATCAGTGATAAGAGTTTAAAAAAAAATCCATTGTGCAGATACAAACTCACCAAAGAGTTACGAATGATCTAAATGATTTCCCTTGTCCAACAAGAGAAGCATCGGCCTTATCTGACAACTTCTACAGTGCAGGTTTTAACTAAGCAAGAGAAACTCAGGAGTTGAATGACACACAGCTCAAAGAGCAGGTTAGCTCCAATGCATAATCAACTGTGGTAAACGGCATACTGGATGCTGAATTGGCTTTTTGAATCAGAAACTTCAAATAACGCAGGGTACTCCATAAACGTGCTTTCAGAAACACAGGAGAGATCAAATATAAAGACACAGGAAGATGGAACGAAAACGAGAGCAGTGAATGGTTAGCAGACACAGCAGCTACAGCCAACATAATGTAATCTAGGATTCCTAGAAGTGCCTACTTGTCAAGACTAAGGCCAAATGCCTGACATTATCAAGACACAACAAAGACACTGCTATCACAGTGTCTATACTGTCGTGTTCCATCCCCTGTTACAACACAGGATACGGCCATGCACAGTATGTGCATGAGCGTGTGTGTGCTTTTGCGTGTGTGGGCGTGTGTGCACATGTCCACACGTCGTTGTGTTTAAGTACGCAAAGGGGATTATTTTGATCTTGCGCTGTGTGTGTGATAGGGAAATTATGCAATAGGCTCTATGTAAGAGTGACGTATGTAACCCTTAACTGCTGCCGAGTACGCATACTCAGGGACACACACAAAGTGCATTTTTTTCTTCACACTTGAAGAGGCATCTACTGTATGTGCTGTTTTTGACACGTTATCACTCACTAGTAATTCTTTGACTGTTTCTCGGTTGGATGCGTTTCATTGCAGTTTGTGTCGTGAAAACATCTAGCGACAACGCGTCTTCCCCGTTTTTCGCCTGCAGTTTTTCTAACTTCAACCTTCCGTGGAGCGCTTTCCTTTCCTATCGCAAAAGCATTTCTTCTTTCATTGCCATTTTCTCATCATGGCTCTCCTGTTGATCTGAAGTGTAGGACTGAGGGAGAGAGTCAGATGGCAGGAGGGATACGCATGTGGGGGTGGGGAGTGTGCTTCATGCTGCAGCTATAGCAAGAAGGCTGTGATGCACTGTTACCTGTGAAAGCATACATAACACTGTATGTACAGTATGTACTTTGGGACTAAGACCATGAGGGGTCTTCAAGGGTCCAACACATCCTGAGTCACTCTCAAGCTTGGAATTTCTACACTCTGAAAACTGCTGGGTTATTTCAACTACCTAGCCGCGGGGTTATGAAATGTTGTACCCATTTTGGGTTATCAGACTCAGCTCAACGTGGATGACCCAGCACTTTGGTTATTTTTGACTTTGTCACGTCGATAGAAGTTCTCGCAGGTATACACCACGAGGCTCCGTAGCAGCACCAGGAGAATGCGTGATGAGACATCCTTGTGGTGAGGCCAATCAACAAAAGGTTTGTGCACGCTACATCTAATTCACATTGTCTGTGTTGCGTCACCTATAAAAGTAGTATCTTTATATGTTCAAGCACACACGGATGCAGCTTTCCATCTGATCTTGGCCATTATGAATCAATGAGCTTTGTTCATAATACCCATGGACGTATGGTCAAGTTGATTTTGAGTTCGGCAGCTAAGTGGCCAGCTAGTTAGTTTGCTAGTTAGCCAGGTAATTTGTCAGTTTAAAGACAATTCCAGGCAAATTCAAACTGGGGACATACTATTGTATACCTGTTAAGAATGTGTCCATGCACACACACACATATTCCGGCTTTGTTTTACTATGCTTGCGGGGACAGGCATGAAAAATAGCTTAACAATAGACAGAAAATAGCCCATATACAAGCTTACAACACGTTCGTCACCATCACAGCACTGTGGGCTTCTAGAACACCTCACTAGTGCCACAGACTGATCAACTCCGTATCACATCACACTGATGCAGTCGTTTGCTCTCCAATGTGACCCAACAAATACTGAGTGCAGAAATGAATATATTTATAAGACGGTTGACACTTTTGTATTTTAACCAATTTGGACCTGACTATGACACAAAGGAAGCATTTATGAAGCATTTGCATAGCTGACCACCTGACCCTGCTGCCTCTTGGTCATATAGGTGGGCCAAACACATTTTCAGAGCATATTGTATTGATTAACCATGTATTAAAATGTTGTTGAATTAGAGATGCACTGAGTCTTTTTGAAATTGTAAATCATCTGTAAAGCATCTCAGGCCTTTGTCATCGTTGAACAGGACACTCTGCTTCAAGCCATCAATGTCTGCTTCAAGGCATTCTTCATCTATCCAAAGCAGTGTGGGAACTCCGACAGACTGCAATTTTTGAAATTTCAGGAGGGGAGTCCAAACTAGTCAAGTATTTTTTTCATAGTAGAATTCTTGCTTGCAAATGAAGCTAAGGGCATGTTAACTGATGCCAATTGTTTTCCACTAAAACTTTATATTGTCACTCCATCCATTTTCTATGCCACTTGTCCTCACAAGGGTCATGGGGGGAATGCTGGAGCCTATCCCAGCTGACTCTGGGCAAGAGGCAGGGTACACCCTGGACTGGTCTCCAGCCAATTACAGGCCACATATAGATAAACAATCATTCACACTCACATTCATTCATTCAAAGATTCCAGTACTGTTTAAATGCATGTTTCTTGCCTAATATATGCTTTGCATGACAAAATCTTGCATGTATTTTATTGTGTGCAAGAATGTGTGAATTGCTGTAATTTACAGTTGTGGTTGTGCTGCTGCATCTTGGCCAGGACACTCTTATCAAAGAGATTTGGAATCTCAATGAGTTTTTATCCTGGTTAAAATAAAGGTTAATAAAAAAAAAAAAGCTAAACCCAAATGTGGAAGGTAAACTGTAGCGGCAACGTAATGAT